>NW_027509967.1:0-79160 GCF_051311805.1 Agelaius phoeniceus
CATGGCAAATGGCCTCCTTGGCAGCCACTCACCCTGGCAGAAAGTGGGAGCCTAGCTAGAATGATGCAATCGTTGCTGGATTTTTCCAAAAGAAAAGCTGGCAGCAACTAGGGCCCTGGAAGTACTTAGAGCCTCAAACGCCACCTTGAACATATTACTGAGACCCTGGGGAAAGGACTTCGTTTTTCCATGGGAAAATGGCCTTCATTTGTGGCCACTTGGCCTGGCAGGCAGGGCAGTGCCAAGCCAGGAATCTACAAACTCTGCTGGATCCTTCCAGAACGAAAGCTGCCAGCAACTAGGACCCTGCAAGTCCTTAGAGCCCCAGATGCCACCAGTCATCTGACACCCAGAGCCTGGGCCAATGAACTTTGTTTTCCCCATGGAAAATTGCCTCCATTTCTGGCCACTCGCCCTGACCAAGAGGGTGGTGCCCAGCAAGAAATTTGCAAGCTTTGTGGATTGCTCCAAATCGAAAGCTGCCACTTGTTGTTGTTCTATTTCTCTAGAGTCCCATCATGCTGTTCTCAGATTGCTAAAGTCCATACCTCCTCGGTGTGTTCTTATGGCTGCAGATCTTCACAGCACAGACGCTTTCTTCTGCATGATGTTCTTTCCCAGTTCAGGCTCCTTCAAGGCTCTCCCTGAATGGCTAAGCCGCCCCCTTTTATCCCAGTCTCTTCAATGCTCACAGCTGCAGCCCAACAAGGACAACCAGGACCTGTGGGACAGATATTCAAATAGAATCCATTTCCTCTACTCTAGCCAGTAAGTACTACCCTACAAGTCCTCAGAACCCCAAAGGCCACCTTTCATCTGACACACCAGACCCTGGGAAAGGACTTCTTTTTCCATGGCAATGCCTCCCTTGGCAGCCACTCACCCTGGCAGAAAGTGGGAGCCTAGCTAGAATGATGCAATCGTTGCTGATTTTTCCAAAGAAAAAGCTGGCAGCAACTAGGGCCTGGAAGTACTTAGAGCCTCAAACGCCACCTTGAACATATTACTGAGACCCTGGGAAAGGACTTCGTTTTTCCCATGGAAAATGGCCTTCATTTCTGGCCACTCTGCCTGGCAGGCAGGGCAGTGCCAAGCCAGGAATCTACAACTGTGCTGGATCCTTCCAGAACGAAGCTGCCAGCAACTAGGACCCCTGCAAGTCCTTACAGCCCCAGATGCCACCAGTCATCTGACACCCAGAGCCTGGCCAATGACATCGTTTTCCCCATGAAAATGGCCTCCATTCTGGCCACTCGCCCTGACCAAGAGGGTGGTGCCCAGCAAGAAATTTGCAAGCTTTGCTGGATTGCTCCAAATCGAAAGCTGCCACTTGTTGTTGTTCTATTTCTCTAGAGTCCCATCATGCTGTTCTCAGATTGCTAAAGTCCATACCTCCTCGGTGTGTTCTTATGGCTGCAGATCTTCACAGCACAGACGCTTTCTTCTGCATGCTGTTTTTCCCAGTTCAGGCTCCTTCAAGGCTCTCCCTGAATGGCTACGCCGCCCCCTTTTATCCCAGTTCTCTTCAATGCTCACAGCTGCAGCCCATCAAGGACAACCAGGACCTGTGGGCAAAGCCTCTAGACAGATATTCAAATAGAATCCATTTCCTCTACTCTAGCCAGTAAGTACTACCCTACAAGTCCTCAGAACCAAAGCCACCTTTCATCTGACACCAGACCCTGGGGAAAGGACTTCTTTTTCCCATGGCAAATGGCCTCCCTTGGCAGCCACTCACCCTGGCAGAAAGTGGGAGCCTAGCTAGAATGATGCAATCGTTGCTGGATTTTTCCAAAAGAAAGCTGGCAGCAACTAGGGCCCTGGAAGTACTTAGAGCCTCAAACGCCACCTTGAACCTATTACTGAGACCCTGGGGAAAGGACTTCGTTTTTCCCATGGAAAATGGCCTCATTTGTGGCCACTTGGCCTGGCAGGCAGGGCAGTGCCAAGCCAGGAATCTACAAACTCTGCTGGATCCTTCCAGAACGAAAGCTGCCAGCAACTAGGACCCTGCAAGTCCTTAGAGCCCCAGATGCCACCAGTCATCTGACACCAGAGCCTGGCCAATGACTTTGTTTTCCCATGGAAAATTGCCTCCATTTCTGGCCACTCGCCCTGACCAAGAGGGTGGTGCCCAGCAAGAAATTTGCAAGCTTTGCTGGATTGCTCCAAATCGAAAGCTGCCACTTGTTGTTGTTTCTATTTCTCTAGAGTCCCAATCATGCTGTTCTCAGATTGCTAAAGTCCATACCTCCTCGGTGTGTCTTATGGCTGCAGATCTTCACAGCACAGACGCTTTCTTCTGCATGCTGTTCTTTCCCAGTTCAGGGCTCCTTCAAGCCTCTCCCTGAATGGCTACGCCGCCCCCTTTTATCCCAGTTCTCTTCAATGCTCACAGCTGCAGCCCATCAAGGACAACCAGGACCTGTGGGACAGATATTCAAATAGAATCCATTTCCTCTACTCTAGCCAGTAAGTACTACCCTACAAGTCCTCAGAACCCCAAAGGCCACCTTTCATCTGACACCAGACCCTGGGAAAGGACTTCTTTTTCCATGGCAAATGGCCTCCCTTGGCAGCCACTCACCCTGGCAGAAAGTGGGAGCCTAGCTAGAATGATGCAATCGTTGCTGGATTTTTCCAAAAGAAAAGCTGCCAGCAACTAGGGCCCTGGAAGTACTTAGAGCCTCAAACGCCACCTTGAACATATTCCTGAGACCCTGGGGAAAGGACTTCGTTTTTCCATGGGAAATGGCCTTCATTTGTGGCCACTTGGCCTGGCAGGCAGGGCAGTGCCAAGCCAGGAATCTACAAACTCTGCTGGATCCTTCCAGAACGAAAGCTGCCAGCAACTAGGACCCTGCAAGTCCTTACAGCCCCAGATGCCACCAGTCATCTGACACCCAGAGCCTGGGCCAATGACTTCGTTTTCCCATGGAAAATGGCCTCCATTTCTGGCCACTCGCCCTGACCAAGAGGGTGGTGCCCAGCAAGAAATTTGCAAGCTTTGCTGGATTGCTCCAAATCTAAAGGCTACCACTTGTTGTTGTTCTATTTCTCTAGAGTCCCATCATGCTGTTCTCAGATTGCTAAAGTCCATACCTCCTCGGTGTGTTCTTATGGCTGCAGATCTTCACAGCACAGACGCTTTCTTCTGCATGCTGTTCTTTCCCAGTTCAGGGCTCCTTCAAGGCTCTCCCTGAATGGCTAAGCCGCCCCCTTTTATCCCAGTTCTCTTCAATGCTCACAGCTGCAGCCCATCAAGGACAACCAGGACCTGTGGGACAGATATTCAAATAGAATCCATTTCCTCTACTCTAGCCAGTAAGTACTACCCTACAAGTCCTCAGAACCCCAAAGGCACCTTTCATCTGACACCCAGACCCTGGGGAAAGGACTTCTTTTTCCCATGGCAAATGGCCTCCCTTGGCAGCCACTCACCCTGGCAGAAAGTGGGAGCCTAGCTAGAATGATGCAATCGTTGCTGGATTTTTCCAAAAGAAAAGCTGGCAGCAACTAGGGCCCTGGAAGTACTTAGAGCCTCAAACGCACCTTGAACATATTCCTGAGACCCTGGGGAAAGGACTTCGTTTTTCCCATGGAAATGGCCTTCATTTGTGGCCACTTGGCCTGGCAGGCAGGGCAGTGCCAAGCCAGGAATCTACAAACTCTGCTGGATCCTTCCAGAACGAAAGCTGCCAGCAACTAGGACCCTGCAAGTCCTTAGAGCCCCAGATGCCACCAGTCATCTGACACCCAGAGCCTGGGCCAATGACTTTGTTTTCCCCATGGAAAATTGCCTCCATTTCTGGCCACTCGCCCTGACCAAGAGGGTGGTGCCCAGCAAGAAATTTGCAAGCTTTGCTGGATTGCTCCAAATCGAAAGCTGCACTTGTTGTTGTTCTATTTCTCTAGAGTCCCATCATGCTGTTCTCAGATTGCTAAAGTCCATACCTCCTCGGTGTGTTCTTATGGCTGCAGATCTTCACAGCACAGACGCTTTCTTCTGCATGCTGTTCTTTCCCAGTTCAGGGCTCCTTCAAGGCTCTCCCTGAATGGCTACGCTGCCCCCTTATATCCAGTTCTCTTCAATGCTCACAGCTGCAGCCCATCAAGGACAACCAGGACCTGTGGGACAGATATTCAAATAGAATCATTTCCTCTACTCTAGCCAGTAAGTACTACCCTACAAGTCCTCAGAACCCCCAAGGCCACCTTTCATCTGACACCAGACCCTGGGGAAAGGACTTCTTTTTCCCATGGCAAATGGCCTCCCTTGGCAGCCACTCACCCTGGCAGAAAGTGGGAGCCTAGCTAGAATGATGCAATCGTGCTGGATTTTTCCAAAAGAAAAGCTGGCAGCAACTAGGGCCCTGGAAGTACTTAGAGCCTCAAACGCCACCTTGAACATATTCCTGAGACCCTGGGGAAAGGACTTCTTTTTCCCATGGAAAATGGCCTTCATTTGTGGCCACTTGGCCTGGCAGGCAGGGCGGTGCCAAGCCAGGAATCTACAAACTCTGCGGATCCTTCCAGAACGAAAGCTGCCAGCAACTAGGACCTGCAAGTCCTTACAGCCCCAGATGCCACCAGTCATCTGACACCCAGAGCCTGGGCCAATGACTTCGTTTTCCCCATGGAAAATGGCCTCCATTTCTGGCCACTCGCCCTGACCAAGAGGTGGTGCCCAGCAAGAAATTTGCAAGCTTTGCTGGATTGCTCCAAATCGAAAGCTGCCACTTGTTGTTGTTCTATTTCTCTAGAGTCCCATCATGCTGTTCTCAGATTGCTAAAGTCCATACCTCCTCGGTGTGTTCTTATGGCTGCAGATCTTCACAGCACAGACGCTTTCTTCTGCATGCTGTTCTTTCCCAGTTCAGGGCTCCTTCAAGGCTCTCCCTGAATGGCTAAGCCGCCCCCTTTTATCCCAGTTCTCTTCAATGCTCACAGCTGCAGCCCATCAAGGACAACCAGGACCTGTGGGGCAAAGCCTCTAGACAGATATTCAAATAGAATCCATTTCCTCTACTCTAGCCAGTAAGTACTACCCTACAAGTCCTCAGAACCCCAAAGGCCACCTTTCATCTGACACCCAGACCCTGGGGAAAGGACTTCTTTTTCCCATGGCAAATGGCCTCCCTTGGCAGCCACTCACCCTGGCAGAAAGTGGGAGCCTAGCTAGAATGATGCAATCGTTGCTGGATTTTTCCAAAAGAAAAGCTGGCAGCAACTAGGGCCCTGGAAGTACTTAGAGCCTCAAACGCCACCTTGAACATATTCCTGAGACCCTGGGGAAAGGACTTCGTTTTTCCCATGGGAAATGGCCTTCATTTGTGGCCACTTGGCCTGGCAGGCAGGGCAGTGCCAAGCCAGGATCTACAAACTCTGCTGGATCCTTCCAGAACGAAAGCTGCCAGCAACTAGGACCCTGCAAGTCCTTACAGCCCCAGATGCCACCAGTCATCTGACACCCAGAGCCTGGCCAATGACTTCGTTTTCCCCATGGAAAATGGCCTCCATTTCTGGCCACTCGCCCTGACCAAGAGGGTGGTGCCCAGCAAGAAATTTGCAAGCTTTGCTGGATTGCTCCAAATCTAAAGCTACCACTTGTTGTTGTTCTATTTCTCTAGAGTCCCATCATGCTGTTCTCAGATTGCTAAAGTCCATACCTCCTCGGTGTGTTCTTATGGCTGCAGATCTTCACAGCACAGACGCTTTCTTCTGCATGCTGTTCTTTCCCAGTTCAGGGCTCCTTCAAGGCTCTCCCTGAATGGCTACGCGCCCCCTTTTATCCCAGTTCTCTTCAATGCTCACAGCTGCAGCCCATCAAGGACAACCAGGACCTGTGGGACAGATATTCAAATAGAATCCATTTCCTCTACTCTAGCCAGTAAGTACTACCCTACAAGTCCTCAGAACCCCAAAGGCCACCTTTCATCTGACACCCAGACCCTGGGGAAAGGACTTCTTTTTCCCATGGCAAATGGCCTCCCTTGGCAGCCACTCACCCTGGCAGAAAGTGGGAGCCTAGCTAGAATGATGCAATCGTTGCTGGATTTTTCCAAAAGAAAAGCTGGCAGCAACTAGGGCCCTGGAAGTACTTAGAGCCTCAAACGCCACTTGAACATATTCCTGAGACCCTGGGAAAGGACTTCGTTTTTCCATGGAAAATGGCCTTCATTTGTGGCCACTTGGCCTGGCAGGCAGGGCAGTGCCAAGCCAGGAATCTACAAACTCTGCTGGATCCTTCCAGAACGAAAGCTGCCAGCAACTAGGACCCTGCAAGTCCTTAGAGCCCCAGATGCCACTGTCATCTGACACCCAGAGCCTGGGCCAATGACTTCGTTTTCCCCATGGAAAATGGCCTCCATTTCTGGCCACTCGCCCTGACCAAGAGGGTGGTGCCCAGCAAGAAATTTGCAAGCTTTGCTGGATTGCTCCAAATCGAAAGCTGCCACTTGTTGTTGTTTATTTCTCTAGAGTCCCATAATGCTGTTCTCAGATTGCTAAAGTCCATACCTCCTCGGTGTGTTCTTATGGCTGCAGATCTTCACAGCACAGACGCTTTCTTCTGCATGCTGTTCTTTCCCAGTTCAGGGCTCCTTCAAGGCTCTCCCTGAATGGCTACGCCGCCCCCTTTTATCCCAGTTCTCTTCAATGCTCACAGCTGCAGCCCATCAAGGACAACCAGGACCTGTGGGCAAGCCTCTAGACAGATATTCAAATAGAATCCATTTCCTCTACTCTAGCCAGTAAGTACTACCCTACAAGTCCTCAGAACCCCAAAGGCCACCTTTCATCTGACACCCAGACCTGGGAAAGGACTTCTTTTTCCCATGGCAAATGGCCTCCCTTGGCAGCCACTCACCCTGGCAGAAAGTGGGAGCCTAGCTAGAATGATGCAATCGTTGCTGGATTTTTCCAAAAGAAAAGCTGGCAGCAACTAGGGCCCTGGAAGTACTTAGAGCCTCAAACGCCACCTTGAACATATTCCTGAGACCCTGGGGAAAGGACTTCGTTTTTCCCATGGAAAATGGCCTTCATTTCTGGCCACTCTGCCTGGCAGGCAGGGCAGTGCCAAGCCAGGAATCTACAAACTGTGCTGGATCCTTCCAGAACGAAAGCTGCCAGCAACTAGGACCCTGCAAGTCCTTAGAGCCCCAGATGCCACCAGTCATCTGACACCCAGAGCCTGGGCCAATGACTTCGTTTTCCCCATGGAAAATGGCCTCCATTTCTGGCCACTCGCCCTGACCAAGAGGGTGGTGCCCAGCAAGAAATTTGCAAGCTTTGCTGGATTGCTCCAAATCTAAAGCTACCACTTGTTGTTGTTCTATTTCTCTAGAGTCCCATCATGCTGTTCTCAGATTGCTAAAGTCCATACCTCCTCGGTGTGTTCTTATGGCTGCAGATCTTCACAGCACAGACGCTTTCTTCTGCATGCTGTTCTTTCCCAGTTCAGGGCTCCTTCAAGGCTCTCCCTGAATGGCTAAGCCGCCCCCTTTTATCCCAGTTCTCTTCAATGCTCACAGCTGCAGCCCATCAAGGACAACCAGGACCTGTGGGACAGATATTCAAATAGAATCCATTTCCTCTACTCTAGCCAGTAAGTACTACCCTACAAGTCCTCAGAACCCCAAAGGCCACCTTTCATCTGACACCCAGACCCTGGGGAAAGGACTTCTTTTCCCATGGCAAATGGCCTCCCTTGGCAGCCACTCACCCTGGCAGAAAGTGGGAGCCTAGCTAGAATGATGCAATCGTTGCTGGATTTTTCCAAAGAAAAGCTGCCAGCAACTAGGGCCCTGGAAGTACTTAGAGCCTCAAACGCCACCTTGAACATATTACTGAGACCCTGGGGAAAGGACTTCGTTTTTCCCATGGAAAATGGCCTTCATTTGTGGCCACTTGGCCTGGCAGGCAGGGCAGTGCCAAGCCAGGAATCTACAAACTCTGCTGGATCCTTCCAGAACGAAAGCTGCCAGCAACTAGGACCCTGCAAGTCCTTAGAGCCCCAGATGCCACCAGTCATCTGACACCCAGAGCCTGGGCCAATGACTTTGTTTTCCCCATGGAAAATTGCCTCCATTTCTGGCCACTCGCCTGACCAAGAGGGTGGTGCCCAGCAAGAAATTTGCAAGCTTTGCTGGATTGCTCCAAATCGAAAGCTGCCACTTGTTGTTGTTCTATTTCTCTAGAGTCCCATCATGCTGTTCTCAGATTGCTAAAGTCCATACCTCCTCGGTGTGTTCTTATGGCTGCAGATCTTCACAGCACAGACGCTTTCTTCTGCATGCTGTTCTTTCCCAGTTCAGGGCTCCTTCAAGGCTCTCCCTGAATGGCTACGCCGCCCCCTTTTATCCCAGTTCTCTTCAATGCTCACAGCTGCAGCCCATCAAGGACAACCAGGACCTGTGGGACAGATATTCAAATAGAATCCATTTCCTCTACTCTAGCCAGTAAGTACTACCCTACAAGTCCTCAGAACCCCAAAGGCCACCTTTCATCTGACACCCAGACCCTGGGGAAAGGACTTCTTTTTCCCATGGCAAATGGCCTCCCTTGGCAGCCACTCACCCTGGCAGAAAGTGGGAGCCTAGCTAGAATGATGCAATCGTTGCTGGATTTTTCCAAAAGAAAAGCTGCCAGCAACTAGGGCCCTGGAAGTACTTAGAGCCTCAAACGCCACCTTGAACATATTCCTGAGACCCTGGGGAAAGGACTTCGTTTTTCCCATGGGAAATGGCCTTCATTTGTGGCCACTTGGCCTGGCAGGCAGGGCAGTGCCAAGCCAGGAATCTACAAACTCTGCTGGATCCTTCCAGAACGAAAGCTGCCAGCAACTAGGACCCTGCAAGTCCTTACAGCCCCAGATGCCACCAGTCATCTGACACCCAGAGCCTGGGCCAATGACTTCGTTTTCCCCATGGAAAATGGCCTCCATTTCTGGCCACTCGCCCTGACCAAGAGGGTGGTGCCCAGCAAGAAATTTGCAAGCTTTGCTGGATTGCTCCAAATCTAAAGCTACCACTTGTTGTTGTTCTATTTCTCTAGAGTCCCATCATGCTGTTCTCAGATTGCTAAAGTCCATACCTCCTCGGTGTGTTCTTATGGCTGCAGATCTTCACAGCACAGACGCTTTCTTCTGCATGCTGTTCTTTCCCAGTTCAGGGCTCCTTCAAGGCTCTCCCTGAATGGCTAAGCCGCCCCCTTTTATCCCAGTTCTCTTCAATGCTCACAGCTGCAGCCCATCAAGGACAACCAGGACCTGTGGGACAGATATTCAAATAGAATCCATTTCCTCTACTCTAGCCAGTAAGTACTACCCTACAAGTCCTCAGAACCCCAAAGGCCACCTTTCATCTGACACCCAGACCCTGGGGAAAGGACTTCTTTTTCCCATGGCAAATGGCCTCCCTTGGCAGCCACTCACCCTGGCAGAAAGTGGGAGCCTAGCTAGAATGATGCAATCGTTGCTGGATTTTTCCAAAAGAAAAGCTGGCAGCAACTAGGGCCCTGGAAGTACTTAGAGCCTCAAACGCCACCTTGAACATATTCCTGAGACCCTGGGGAAAGGACTTCGTTTTTCCCATGGGAAATGGCCTTCATTTGTGGCCACTTGGCCTGGCAGGCAGGGCAGTGCCAAGCCAGGAATCTACAAACTCTGCTGGATCCTTCCAGAACGAAAGCTGCCAGCAACTAGGACCCTGCAAGTCCTTAGAGCCCCAGATGCCACCAGTCATCTGACACCCAGAGCCTGGGCCAATGACTTTGTTTTCCCCATGGAAAATTGCCTCCATTTCTGGCCACTCGCCCTGACCAAGAGGGTGGTGCCCAGCAAGAAATTTGCAAGCTTTGCTGGATTGCTCCAAATCGAAAGCTGCCACTTGTTGTTGTTCTATTTCTCTAGAGTCCCATCATGCTGTTCTCAGATTGCTAAAGTCCATACCTCCTCGGTGTGTTCTTATGGCTGCAGATCTTCACAGCACAGACGCTTTCTTCTGCATGCTGTTCTTTCCCAGTTCAGGGCTCCTTCAAGGCTCTCCCTGAATGGCTACGCTGCCCCCTTTTATCCCAGTTCTCTTCAATGCTCACAGCTGCAGCCCATCAAGGACAACCAGGACCTGTGGGACAGATATTCAAATAGAATCCATTTCCTCTACTCTAGCCAGTAAGTACTACCCTACAAGTCCTCAGAACCCCAAAGGCCACCTTTCATCTGACACCCAGACCCTGGGGAAAGGACTTCTTTTTCCCATGGCAAATGGCCTCCCTTGGCAGCCACTCACCCTGGCAGAAAGTGGGAGCCTAGCTAGAATGATGCAATCGTTGCTGGATTTTTCCAAAAGAAAAGCTGGCAGCAACTAGGGCCCTGGAAGTACTTAGAGCCTCAAACGCCACCTTGAACATATTCCTGAGACCCTGGGGAAAGGACTTCTTTTTCCCATGGAAAATGGCCTTCATTTGTGGCCACTTGGCCTGGCAGGCAGGGCGGTGCCAAGCCAGGAATCTACAAACTCTGCTGGATCCTTCCAGAACGAAAGCTGCCAGCAACTAGGACCCTGCAAGTCCTTACAGCCCCAGATGCCACCAGTCATCTGACACCCAGAGCCTGGGCCAATGACTTCGTTTTCCCCATGGAAAATGGCCTCCATTTCTGGCCACTCGCCCTGACCAAGAGGGTGGTGCCCAGCAAGAAATTTGCAAGCTTTGCTGGATTGCTCCAAATCGAAAGCTGCCACTTGTTGTTGTTCTATTTCTCTAGAGTCCCATCATGCTGTTCTCAGATTGCTAAAGTCCATACCTCCTCGGTGTGTTCTTATGGCTGCAGATCTTCACAGCACAGACGCTTTCTTCTGCATGCTGTTCTTTCCCAGTTCAGGGCTCCTTCAAGGCTCTCCCTGAATGGCTAAGCCGCCCCCTTTTATCCCAGTTCTCTTCAATGCTCACAGCTGCAGCCCATCAAGGACAACCAGGACCTGTGGGGCAAAGCCTCTAGACAGATATTCAAATAGAATCCATTTCCTCTACTCTAGCCAGTAAGTACTACCCTACAAGTCCTCAGAACCCCAAAGGCCACCTTTCATCTGACACCCAGACCCTGGGGAAAGGACTTCTTTTTCCCATGGCAAATGGCCTCCCTTGGCAGCCACTCACCCTGGCAGAAAGTGGGAGCCTAGCTAGAATGATGCAATCGTTGCTGGATTTTTCCAAAAGAAAAGCTGGCAGCAACTAGGGCCCTGGAAGTACTTAGAGCCTCAAACGCCACCTTGAACATATTCCTGAGACCCTGGGGAAAGGACTTCGTTTTTCCCATGGGAAATGGCCTTCATTTGTGGCCACTTGGCCTGGCAGGCAGGGCAGTGCCAAGCCAGGAATCTACAAACTCTGCTGGATCCTTCCAGAACGAAAGCTGCCAGCAACTAGGACCCTGCAAGTCCTTACAGCCCCAGATGCCACCAGTCATCTGACACCCAGAGCCTGGGCCAATGACTTCGTTTTCCCCATGGAAAATGGCCTCCATTTCTGGCCACTCGCCCTGACCAAGAGGGTGGTGCCCAGCAAGAAATTTGCAAGCTTTGCTGGATTGCTCCAAATCTAAAGCTACCACTTGTTGTTGTTCTATTTCTCTAGAGTCCCATCATGCTGTTCTCAGATTGCTAAAGTCCATACCTCCTCGGTGTGTTCTTATGGCTGCAGATCTTCACAGCACAGACGCTTTCTTCTGCATGCTGTTCTTTCCCAGTTCAGGGCTCCTTCAAGGCTCTCCCTGAATGGCTACGCCGCCCCCTTTTATCCCAGTTCTCTTCAATGCTCACAGCTGCAGCCCATCAAGGACAACCAGGACCTGTGGGACAGATATTCAAATAGAATCCATTTCCTCTACTCTAGCCAGTAAGTACTACCCTACAAGTCCTCAGAACCCCAAAGGCCACCTTTCATCTGACACCCAGACCCTGGGGAAAGGACTTCTTTTTCCCATGGCAAATGGCCTCCCTTGGCAGCCACTCACCCTGGCAGAAAGTGGGAGCCTAGCTAGAATGATGCAATCGTTGCTGGATTTTTCCAAAAGAAAAGCTGGCAGCAACTAGGGCCCTGGAAGTACTTAGAGCCTCAAACGCCACCTTGAACATATTCCTGAGACCCTGGGGAAAGGACTTCGTTTTTCCCATGGAAAATGGCCTTCATTTGTGGCCACTTGGCCTGGCAGGCAGGGCAGTGCCAAGCCAGGAATCTACAAACTCTGCTGGATCCTTCCAGAACGAAAGCTGCCAGCAACTAGGACCCTGCAAGTCCTTAGAGCCCCAGATGCCACCTGTCATCTGACACCCAGAGCCTGGGCCAATGACTTCGTTTTCCCCATGGAAAATGGCCTCCATTTCTGGCCACTCGCCCTGACCAAGAGGGTGGTGCCCAGCAAGAAATTTGCAAGCTTTGCTGGATTGCTCCAAATCGAAAGCTGCCACTTGTTGTTGTTTTATTTCTCTAGAGTCCCATAATGCTGTTCTCAGATTGCTAAAGTCCATACCTCCTCGGTGTGTTCTTATGGCTGCAGATCTTCACAGCACAGACGCTTTCTTCTGCATGCTGTTCTTTCCCAGTTCAGGGCTCCTTCAAGGCTCTCCCTGAATGGCTACGCCGCCCCCTTTTATCCCAGTTCTCTTCAATGCTCACAGCTGCAGCCCATCAAGGACAACCAGGACCTGTGGGGCAAAGCCTCTAGACAGATATTCAAATAGAATCCATTTCCTCTACTCTAGCCAGTAAGTACTACCCTACAAGTCCTCAGAACCCCAAAGGCCACCTTTCATCTGACACCCAGACCCTGGGGAAAGGACTTCTTTTTCCCATGGCAAATGGCCTCCCTTGGCAGCCACTCACCCTGGCAGAAAGTGGGAGCCTAGCTAGAATGATGCAATCGTTGCTGGATTTTTCCAAAAGAAAAGCTGGCAGCAACTAGGGCCCTGGAAGTACTTAGAGCCTCAAACGCCACCTTGAACATATTCCTGAGACCCTGGGGAAAGGACTTCGTTTTTCCCATGGAAAATGGCCTTCATTTCTGGCCACTCTGCCTGGCAGGCAGGGCAGTGCCAAGCCAGGAATCTACAAACTGTGCTGGATCCTTCCAGAACGAAAGCTGCCAGCAACTAGGACCCTGCAAGTCCTTAGAGCCCCAGATGCCACCAGTCATCTGACACCCAGAGCCTGGGCCAATGACTTCGTTTTCCCCATGGAAAATGGCCTCCATTTCTGGCCACTCGCCCTGACCAAGAGGGTGGTGCCCAGCAAGAAATTTGCAAGCTTTGCTGGATTGCTCCAAATCTAAAGCTACCACTTGTTGTTGTTCTATTTCTCTAGAGTCCCATCATGCTGTTCTCAGATTGCTAAAGTCCATACCTCCTCGGTGTGTTCTTATGGCTGCAGATCTTCACAGCACAGACGCTTTCTTCTGCATGCTGTTCTTTCCCAGTTCAGGGCTCCTTCAAGGCTCTCCCTGAATGGCTAAGCCGCCCCCTTTTATCCCAGTTCTCTTCAATGCTCACAGCTGCAGCCCATCAAGGACAACCAGGACCTGTGGGACAGATATTCAAATAGAATCCATTTCCTCTACTCTAGCCAGTAAGTACTACCCTACAAGTCCTCAGAACCCCAAAGGCCACCTTTCATCTGACACCCAGACCCTGGGGAAAGGACTTCTTTTTCCCATGGCAAATGGCCTCCCTTGGCAGCCACTCACCCTGGCAGAAAGTGGGAGCCTAGCTAGAATGATGCAATCGTTGCTGGATTTTTCCAAAAGAAAAGCTGCCAGCAACTAGGGCCCTGGAAGTACTTAGAGCCTCAAACGCCACCTTGAACATATTACTGAGACCCTGGGGAAAGGACTTCGTTTTTCCCATGGAAAATGGCCTTCATTTGTGGCCACTTGGCCTGGCAGGCAGGGCAGTGCCAAGCCAGGAATCTACAAACTCTGCTGGATCCTTCCAGAACGAAAGCTGCCAGCAACTAGGACCCTGCAAGTCCTTAGAGCCCCAGATGCCACCAGTCATCTGACACCCAGAGCCTGGGCCAATGACTTTGTTTTCCCCATGGAAAATTGCCTCCATTTCTGGCCACTCGCCCTGACCAAGAGGGTGGTGCCCAGCAAGAAATTTGCAAGCTTTGCTGGATTGCTCCAAATCGAAAGCTGCCACTTGTTGTTGTTCTATTTCTCTAGAGTCCCATCATGCTGTTCTCAGATTGCTAAAGTCCATACCTCCTCGGTGTGTTCTTATGGCTGCAGATCTTCACAGCACAGACGCTTTCTTCTGCATGCTGTTCTTTCCCAGTTCAGGGCTCCTTCAAGGCTCTCCCTGAATGGCTACGCTGCCCCCTTTTATCCCAGTTCTCTTCAATGCTCACAGCTGCAGCCCATCAAGGACAACCAGGACCTGTGGGACAGATATTCAAATAGAATCCATTTCCTCTACTCTAGCCAGTAAGTACTACCCTACAAGTCCTCAGAACCCCAAAGGCCACCTTTCATCTGACACCCAGACCCTGGGGAAAGGACTTCTTTTTCCCATGGCAAATGGCCTCCCTTGGCAGCCACTCACCCTGGCAGAAAGTGGGAGCCTAGCTAGAATGATGCAATCGTTGCTGGATTTTTCCAAAAGAAAAGCTGGCAGCAACTAGGGCCCTGGAAGTACTTAGAGCCTCAAACGCCACCTTGAACATATTCCTGAGACCCTGGGGAAAGGACTTCTTTTTCCCATGGAAAATGGCCTTCATTTGTGGCCACTTGGCCTGGCAGGCAGGGCGGTGCCAAGCCAGGAATCTACAAACTCTGCTGGATCCTTCCAGAACGAAAGCTGCCAGCAACTAGGACCCTGCAAGTCCTTAGAGCCCCAGATGCCACCAGTCATCTGACACCCAGAGCCTGGGCCAATGACTTTGTTTTCCCCATGGAAAATTGCCTCCATTTCTGGCCACTCGCCCTGACCAAGAGGGTGGTGCCCAGCAAGAAATTTGCAAGCTTTGCTGGATTGCTCCAAATCGAAAGCTGCCACTTGTTGTTGTTCTATTTCTCTAGAGTCCCATCATGCTGTTCTCAGATTGCTAAAGTCCATACCTCCTCGGTGTGTTCTTATGGCTGCAGATCTTCACAGCACAGACGCTTTCTTCTGCATGCTGTTCTTTCCCAGTTCAGGGCTCCTTCAAGGCTCTCCCTGAATGGCTAAGCCGCCCCCTTTTATCCCAGTTCTCTTCAATGCTCACAGCTGCAGCCCATCAAGGACAACCAGGACCTGTGGGACAGATATTCAAATAGAATCCATTTCCTCTACTCTAGCCAGTAAGTACTACCCTACAAGTCCTCAGAACCCCAAAGGCCACCTTTCATCTGACACCCAGACCCTGGGGAAAGGACTTCTTTTTCCCATGGCAAATGGCCTCCCTTGGCAGCCACTCACCCTGGCAGAAAGTGGGAGCCTAGCTAGAATGATGCAATCGTTGCTGGATTTTTCCAAAAGAAAAGCTGGCAGCAACTAGGGCCCTGGAAGTACTTAGAGCCTCAAACGCCACCTTGAACATATTACTGAGACCCTGGGGAAAGGACTTCGTTTTTCCCATGGAAAATGGCCTTCATTTCTGGCCACTCTGCCTGGCAGGCAGGGCAGTGCCAAGCCAGGAATCTACAAACTGTGCTGGATCCTTCCAGAACGAAAGCTGCCAGCAACTAGGACCCTGCAAGTCCTTACAGCCCCAGATGCCACCAGTCATCTGACACCCAGAGCCTGGGCCAATGACTTCGTTTTCCCCATGGAAAATGGCCTCCATTTCTGGCCACTCGCCCTGACCAAGAGGGTGGTGCCCAGCAAGAAATTTGCAAGCTTTGCTGGATTGCTCCAAATCGAAAGCTGCCACTTGTTGTTGTTTTATTTCTCTAGAGTCCCATAATGCTGTTCTCAGATTGCTAAAGTCCATACCTCCTCGGTGTGTTCTTATGGCTGCAGATCTTCACAGCACAGACGCTTTCTTCTGCATGCTGTTCTTTCCCAGTTCAGGGCTCCTTCAAGGCTCTCCCTGAATGGCTACGCCGCCCCCTTTTATCCCAGTTCTCTTCAATGCTCACAGCTGCAGCCCATCAAGGACAACCAGGACCTGTGGGGCAAAGCCTCTAGACAGATATTCAAATAGAATCCATTTCCTCTACTCTAGCCAGTAAGTACTACCCTACAAGTCCTCAGAACCCCAAAGGCCACCTTTCATCTGACACCCAGACCCTGGGGAAAGGACTTCTTTTTCCCATGGCAAATGGCCTCCCTTGGCAGCCACTCACCCTGGCAGAAAGTGGGAGCCTAGCTAGAATGATGCAATCGTTGCTGGATTTTTCCAAAAGAAAAGCTGCCAGCAACTAGGGCCCTGGAAGTACTTAGAGCCTCAAACGCCACCTTGAACATATTCCTGAGACCCTGGGGAAAGGACTTCGTTTTTCCCATGGAAAATGGCCTTCATTTGTGGCCACTTGGCCTGGCAGGCAGGGCAGTGCCAAGCCAGGAATCTACAAACTCTGCTGGATCCTTCCAGAACGAAAGCTGCCAGCAACTAGGACCCTGCAAGTCCTTAGAGCCCCAGATGCCACCAGTCATCTGACACCCAGAGCCTGGGCCAATGACTTTGTTTTCCCCATGGAAAATTGCCTCCATTTCTGGCCACTCGCCCTGACCAAGAGGGTGGTGCCCAGCAAGAAATTTGCAAGCTTTGCTGGATTGCTCCAAATCTAAAGCTGCCACTTGTTGTTGTTCTATTTCTCTAGAGTCCCATCATGCTGTTCTCAGATTGCTAAAGTCCATACCTCCTCGGTGTGTTCTTATGGCTGCAGATCTTCACAGCACAGACGCTTTCTTCTGCATGCTGTTCTTTCCCAGTTCAGGGCTCCTTCAAGGCTCTCCCTGAATGGCTACGCCGCCCCCTTTTATCCCAGTTCTCTTCAATGCTCACAGCTGCAGCCCATCAAGGACAACCAGGACCTGTGGGGCAAAGCCTCTAGACAGATATTCAAATAGAATCCATTTCCTCTACTCTAGCCAGTAAGTACTACCCTACAAGTCCTCAGAACCCCAAAGGCCACCTTTCATCTGACACCCAGACCCTGGGGAAAGGACTTCTTTTTCCCATGGCAAATGGCCTCCCTTGGCAGCCACTCACCCTGGCAGAAAGTGGGAGCCTAGCTAGAATGATGCAATCGTTGCTGGATTTTTCCAAAAGAAAAGCTGGCAGCAACTAGGGCCCTGGAAGTACTTAGAGCCTCAAACGCCACCTTGAACATATTCCTGAGACCCTGGGGAAAGGACTTCGTTTTTCCCATGGAAAATGGCCTTCATTTGTGGCCACTTGGCCTGGCAGGCAGGGCAGTGCCAAGCCAGGAATCTACAAACTCTGCTGGATCCTTCCAGAACGAAAGCTGCCAGCAACTAGGACCCTGCAAGTCCTTAGAGCCCCAGATGCCACCAGTCATCTGACACCCAGAGCCTGGGCCAATGACTTTGTTTTCCCCATGGAAAATTGCCTCCATTTCTGGCCACTCGCCCTGACCAAGAGGGTGGTGCCCAGCAAGAAATTTGCAAGCTTTGCTGGATTGCTCCAAATCTAAAGCTGCCACTTGTTGTTGTTCTATTTCTCTAGAGTCCCATCATGCTGTTCTCAGATTGCTAAAGTCCATACCTCCTCGGTGTGTTCTTATGGCTGCAGATCTTCACAGCACAGACGCTTTCTTCTGCATGCTGTTCTTTCCCAGTTCAGGGCTCCTTCAAGGCTCTCCCTGAATGGCTACGCCGCCCCCTTTTATCCCAGTTCTCTTCAATGCTCACAGCTGCAGCCCATCAAGGACAACCAGGACCTGTGGGACAGATATTCAAATAGAATCCATTTCCTCTACTCTAGCCAGTAAGTACTACCCTACAAGTCCTCAGAACCCCAAAGGCCACCTTTCATCTGACACCCAGACCCTGGGGAAAGGACTTCTTTTTCCCATGGCAAATGGCCTCCCTTGGCAGCCACTCACCCTGGCAGAAAGTGGGAGCCTAGCTAGAATGATGCAATCGTTGCTGGATTTTTCCAAAAGAAAAGCTGGCAGCAACTAGGGCCCTGGAAGTACTTAGAGCCTCAAACGCCACCTTGAACATATTCCTGAGACCCTGGGGAAAGGACTTCGTTTTTCCCATGGAAAATGGCCTTCATTTGTGGCCACTTGGCCTGGCAGGCAGGGCGGTGCCAAGCCAGGAATCTACAAACTCTGCTGGATCCTTCCAGAACGAAAGCTGCCAGCAACTAGGACCCTGCAAGTCCTTAGAGCCCCAGATGCCACCAGTCATCTGACACCCAGAGCCTGGGCCAATGACTTTGTTTTCCCCATGGAAAATTGCCTCCATTTCTGGCCACTCGCCCTGACCAAGAGGGTGGTGCCCAGCAAGAAATTTGCAAGCTTTGCTGGATTGCTCCAAATCTAAAGCTGCCACTTGTTGTTGTTCTATTTCTCTAGAGTCCCATCATGCTGTTCTCAGATTGCTAAAGTCCATACCTCCTCGGTGTGTTCTTATGGCTGCAGATCTTCACAGCACAGACGCTTTCTTCTGCATGCTGTTCTTTCCCAGTTCAGGGCTCCTTCAAGGCTCTCCCTGAATGGCTAAGCCGCCCCCTTTTATCCCAGTTCTCTTCAATGCTCACAGCTGCAGCCCATCAAGGACAACCAGGACCTGTGGGACAGATATTCAAATAGAATCCATTTCCTCTACTCTAGCCAGTAAGTACTACCCTACAAGTCCTCAGAACCCCAAAGGCCACCTTTCATCTGACACCCAGACCCTGGGGAAAGGACTTCTTTTTCCCATGGCAAATGGCCTCCCTTGGCAGCCACTCACCCTGGCAGAAAGTGGGAGCCTAGCTAGAATGATGCAATCGTTGCTGGATTTTTCCAAAAGAAAAGCTGGCAGCAACTAGGGCCCTGGAAGTACTTAGAGCCTCAAACGCCACCTTGAACATATTCCTGAGACCCTGGGGAAAGGACTTCGTTTTTCCCATGGAAAATGGCCTTCATTTGTGGCCACTTGGCCTGGCAGGCAGGGCAGTGCCAAGCCAGGAATCTACAAACTCTGCTGGATCCTTCCAGAACGAAAGCTGCCAGCAACTAGGACCCTGCAAGTCCTTAGAGCCCCAGATGCCACCAGTCATCTGACACCCAGAGCCTGGGCCAATGACTTTGTTTTCCCCATGGAAAATTGCCTCCATTTCTGGCCACTCGCCCTGACCAAGAGGGTGGTGCCCAGCAAGAAATTTGCAAGCTTTGCTGGATTGCTCCAAATCGAAAGCTGCCACTTGTTGTTGTTCTATTTCTCTAGAGTCCCATCATGCTGTTCTCAGATTGCTAAAGTCCATACCTCCTCGGTGTGTTCTTATGGCTGCAGATCTTCACAGCACAGACGCTTTCTTCTGCATGCTGTTCTTTCCCAGTTCAGGGCTCCTTCAAGGCTCTCCCTGAATGGCTACGCCGCCCCCTTTTATCCCAGTTCTCTTCAATGCTCACAGCTGCAGCCCATCAAGGACAACCAGGACCTGTGGGACAGATATTCAAATAGAATCCATTTCCTCTACTCTAGCCAGTAAGTACTACCCTACAAGTCCTCAGAACCCCAAAGGCCACCTTTCATCTGACACCCAGACCCTGGGGAAAGGACTTCTTTTTCCCATGGCAAATGGCCTCCCTTGGCAGCCACTCACCCTGGCAGAAAGTGGGAGCCTAGCTAGAATGATGCAATCGTTGCTGGATTTTTCCAAAAGAAAAGCTGGCAGCAACTAGGGCCCTGGAAGTACTTAGAGCCTCAAACGCCACCTTGAACATATTCCTGAGACCCTGGGGAAAGGACTTCTTTTTCCCATGGAAAATGGCCTTCATTTGTGGCCACTTGGCCTGGCAGGCAGGGCGGTGCCAAGCCAGGAATCTACAAACTCTGCTGGATCCTTCCAGAACGAAAGCTGCCAGCAACTAGGACCCTGCAAGTCCTTAGAGCCCCAGATGCCACCAGTCATCTGACACCCAGAGCCTGGGCCAATGACTTCGTTTTCCCCATGGAAAATGGCCTCCATTTCTGGCCACTCGCCCTGACCAAGAGGGTGGTGCCCAGCAAGAAATTTGCAAGCTTTGCTGGATTGCTCCAAATCTAAAGCTGCCACTTGTTGTTGTTCTATTTCTCTAGAGTCCCATCATGCTGTTCTCAGATTGCTAAAGTCCATACCTCCTCGGTGTGTTCTTATGGCTGCAGATCTTCACAGCACAGACGCTTTCTTCTGCATGCTGTTCTTTCCCAGTTCAGGGCTCCTTCAAGGCTCTCCCTGAATGGCTACGCCGCCCCCTTTTATCCCAGTTCTCTTCAATGCTCACAGCTGCAGCCCATCAAGGACAACCAGGACCTGTGGGACAGATATTCAAATAGAATCCATTTCCTCTACTCTAGCCAGTAAGTACTACCCTACAAGTCCTCAGAACCCCAAAGGCCACCTTTCATCTGACACCCAGACCCTGGGGAAAGGACTTCTTTTTCCCATGGCAAATGGCCTCCCTTGGCAGCCACTCACCCTGGCAGAAAGTGGGAGCCTAGCTAGAATGATGCAATCGTTGCTGGATTTTTCCAAAAGAAAAGCTGCCAGCAACTAGGGCCCTGGAAGTACTTAGAGCCTCAAACGCCACCTTGAACATATTCCTGAGACCCTGGGGAAAGGACTTCGTTTTTCCCATGGGAAATGGCCTTCATTTGTGGCCACTTGGCCTGGCAGGCAGGGCAGTGCCAAGCCAGGAATCTACAAACTCTGCTGGATCCTTCCAGAACGAAAGCTGCCAGCAACTAGGACCCTGCAAGTCCTTAGAGCCCCAGATGCCACCAGTCATCTGACACCCAGAGCCTGGGCCAATGACTTCGTTTTCCCCATGGAAAATGGCCTCCATTTCTGGCCACTCGCCCTGACCAAGAGGGTGGTGCCCAGCAAGAAATTTGCAAGCTTTGCTGGATTGCTCCAAATCTAAAGCTACCACTTGTTGTTCTTCTATTTCTCTAGAGTCCCATCATGCTGTTCTCAGATTGCTAAAGTCCATACCTCCTCGGTGTGTTCTTATGGCTGCAGATCTTCACAGCACAGACGCTTTCTTCTGCATGCTGTTCTTTCCCAGTTCAGGGCTCCTTCAAGGCTCTCCCTGAATGGCTACGCTGCCCCCTTTTATCCCAGTTCTCTTCAATGCTCACAGCTGCAGCCCATCAAGGACAACCAGGACCTGTGGGACAGATATTCAAATAGAATCCATTTCCTCTACTCTAGCCAGTAAGTACTACCCTACAAGTCCTCAGAACCCCAAAGGCCACCTTTCATCTGACACCCAGACCCTGGGGAAAGGACTTCTTTTTCCCATGGCAAATGGCCTCCCTTGGCAGCCACTCACCCTGGCAGAAAGTGGGAGCCTAGCTAGAATGATGCAATCGTTGCTGGATTTTTCCAAAAGAAAAGCTGGCAGCAACTAGGGCCCTGGAAGTACTTAGAGCCTCAAACGCCACCTTGAACATATTACTGAGACCCTGGGGAAAGGACTTCTTTTTCCCATGGAAAATGGCCTTCATTTGTGGCCACTTGGCCTGGCAGGCAGGGCAGTGCCAAGCCAGGAATCTACAAACTCTGCTGGATCCTTCCAGAACGAAAGCTGCCAGCAACTAGGACCCTGCAAGTCCTTAGAGCCCCAGATGCCACCAGTCATCTGACACCCAGAGCCTGGGCCAATGACTTTGTTTTCCCCATGGAAAATTGCCTCCATTTCTGGCCACTCGCCCTGACCAAGAGGGTGGTGCCCAGCAAGAAATTTGCAAGCTTTGCTGGATTGCTCCAAATCTAAAGCTGCCACTTGTTGTTGTTCTATTTCTCTAGAGTCCCATCATGCTGTTCTCAGATTGCTAAAGTCCATACCTCCTCGGTGTGTTCTTATGGCTGCAGATCTTCACAGCACAGACGCTTTCTTCTGCATGCTGTTCTTTCCCAGTTCAGGGCTCCTTCAAGGCTCTCCCTGAATGGCTACGCCGCCCCCTTTTATCCCAGTTCTCTTCAATGCTCACAGCTGCAGCCCATCAAGGACAACCAGGACCTGTGGGGCAAAGCCTCTAGACAGATATTCAAATAGAATCCATTTCCTCTACTCTAGCCAGTAAGTACTACCCTACAAGTCCTCAGAACCCCAAAGGCCACCTTTCATCTGACACCCAGACCCTGGGGAAAGGACTTCTTTTTCCCATGGCAAATGGCCTCCCTTGGCAGCCACTCACCCTGGCAGAAAGTGGGAGCCTAGCTAGAATGATGCAATCGTTGCTGGATTTTTCCAAAAGAAAAGCTGGCAGCAACTAGGGCCCTGGAAGTACTTAGAGCCTCAAACGCCACCTTGAACATATTCCTGAGACCCTGGGGAAAGGACTTCGTTTTTCCCATGGGAAATGGCCTTCATTTGTGGCCACTTGGCCTGGCAGGCAGGGCAGTGCCAAGCCAGGAATCTACAAACTCTGCTGGATCCTTCCAGAACGAAAGCTGCCAGCAACTAGGACCCTGCAAGTCCTTAGAGCCCCAGATGCCACCAGTCATCTGACACCCAGAGCCTGGGCCAATGACTTTGTTTTCCCCATGGAAAATTGCCTCCATTTCTGGCCACTCGCCCTGACCAAGAGGGTGGTGCCCAGCAAGAAATTTGCAAGCTTTGCTGGATTGCTCCAAATCTAAAGCTGCCACTTGTTGTTGTTCTATTTCTCTAGAGTCCCATCATGCTGTTCTCAGATTGCTAAAGTCCATACCTCCTCGGTGTGTTCTTATGGCTGCAGATCTTCACAGCACAGACGCTTTCTTCTGCATGCTGTTCTTTCCCAGTTCAGGGCTCCTTCAAGGCTCTCCCTGAATGGCTACGCTGCCCCCTTTTATCCCAGTTCTCTTCAATGCTCACAGCTGCAGCCCATCAAGGACAACCAGGACCTGTGGGACAGATATTCAAATAGAATCCATTTCCTCTACTCTAGCCAGTAAGTACTACCCTACAAGTCCTCAGAACCCCAAAGGCCACCTTTCATCTGACACCCAGACCCTGGGGAAAGGACTTCTTTTTCCCATGGCAAATGGCCTCCCTTGGCAGCCACTCACCCTGGCAGAAAGTGGGAGCCTAGCTAGAATGATGCAATCGTTGCTGGATTTTTCCAAAAGAAAAGCTGGCAGCAACTAGGGCCCTGGAAGTACTTAGAGCCTCAAACGCCACCTTGAACATATTCCTGAGACCCTGGGGAAAGGACTTCGTTTTTCCCATGGAAAATGGCCTTCATTTGTGGCCACTTGGCCTGGCAGGCAGGGCGGTGCCAAGCCAGGAATCTACAAACTCTGCTGGATCCTTCCAGAACGAAAGCTGCCAGCAACTAGGACCCTGCAAGTCCTTAGAGCCCCAGATGCCACCAGTCATCTGACACCCAGAGCCTGGGCCAATGACTTTGTTTTCCCCATGGAAAATTGCCTCCATTTCTGGCCACTCGCCCTGACCAAGAGGGTGGTGCCCAGCAAGAAATTTGCAAGCTTTGCTGGATTGCTCCAAATCTAAAGCTGCCACTTGTTGTTGTTCTATTTCTCTAGAGTCCCATCATGCTGTTCTCAGATTGCTAAAGTCCATACCTCCTCGGTGTGTTCTTATGGCTGCAGATCTTCACAGCACAGACGCTTTCTTCTGCATGCTGTTCTTTCCCAGTTCAGGGCTCCTTCAAGGCTCTCCCTGAATGGCTACGCCGCCCCCTTTTATCCCAGTTCTCTTCAATGCTCACAGCTGCAGCCCATCAAGGACAACCAGGACCTGTGGGACAGATATTCAAATAGAATCCATTTCCTCTACTCTAGCCAGTAAGTACTACCCTACAAGTCCTCAGAACCCCAAAGGCCACCTTTCATCTGACACCCAGACCCTGGGGAAAGGACTTCTTTTTCCCATGGCAAATGGCCTCCCTTGGCAGCCACTCACCCTGGCAGAAAGTGGGAGCCTAGCTAGAATGATGCAATCGTTGCTGGATTTTTCCAAAAGAAAAGCTGGCAGCAACTAGGGCCCTGGAAGTACTTAGAGCCTCAAACGCCACCTTGAACATATTACTGAGACCCTGGGGAAAGGACTTCGTTTTTCCCATGGAAAATGGCCTTCATTTGTGGCCACTTGGCCTGGCAGGCAGGGCAGTGCCAAGCCAGGAATCTACAAACTCTGCTGGATCCTTCCAGAACGAAAGCTGCCAGCAACTAGGACCCTGCAAGTCCTTAGAGCCCCAGATGCCACCAGTCATCTGACACCCAGAGCCTGGGCCAATGACTTTGTTTTCCCCATGGAAAATTGCCTCCATTTCTGGCCACTCGCCCTGACCAAGAGGGTGGTGCCCAGCAAGAAATTTGCAAGCTTTGCTGGATTGCTCCAAATCTAAAGCTGCCACTTGTTGTTGTTCTATTTCTCTAGAGTCCCATCATGCTGTTCTCAGATTGCTAAAGTCCATACCTCCTCGGTGTGTTCTTATGGCTGCAGATCTTCACAGCACAGACGCTTTCTTCTGCATGCTGTTCTTTCCCAGTTCAGGGCTCCTTCAAGGCTCTCCCTGAATGGCTACGCCGCCCCCTTTTATCCCAGTTCTCTTCAATGCTCACAGCTGCAGCCCATCAAGGACAACCAGGACCTGTGGGGCAAAGCCTCTAGACAGATATTCAAATAGAATCCATTTCCTCTACTCTAGCCAGTAAGTACTACCCTACAAGTCCTCAGAACCCCAAAGGCCACCTTTCATCTGACACCCAGACCCTGGGGAAAGGACTTCTTTTTCCCATGGCAAATGGCCTCCCTTGGCAGCCACTCACCCTGGCAGAAAGTGGGAGCCTAGCTAGAATGATGCAATCGTTGCTGGATTTTTCCAAAAGAAAAGCTGGCAGCAACTAGAGCCCTGGAAGTACTTAGAGCCTCAAACGCCACCTTGAACATATTCCTGAGACCCTGGGGAAAGGACTTCGTTTTTCCCATGGAAAATGGCCTTCATTTGTGGCCACTTGGCCTGGCAGGCAGGGCAGTGCCAAGCCAGGAATCTACAAACTCTGCTGGATCCTTCCAGAACGAAAGCTGCCAGCAACTAGGACCCTGCAAGTCCTTACAGCCCCAGATGCCACCAGTCATCTGACACCCAGAGCCTGGGCCAATGACTTCGTTTTCCCCATGGAAAATGGCCTCCATTTCTGGCCACTCGCCCTGACCAAGAGGGTGGTGCCCAGCAAGAAATTTGCAAGCTTTGCTGGATTGCTCCAAATCTAAAGCTGCCACTTGTTGTTGTTCTATTTCTCTAGAGTCCCATCATGCTGTTCTCAGATTGCTAAAGTCCATACCTCCTCGGTGTGTTCTTATGGCTGCAGATCTTCACAGCACAGACGCTTTCTTCTGCATGCTGTTCTTTCCCAGTTCAGGGCTCCTTCAAGGCTCTCCCTGAATGGCTACGCCGCCCCCTTTTATCCCAGTTCTCTTCAATGCTCACAGCTGCAGCCCATCAAGGACAACCAGGACCTGTGGGACAGATATTCAAATAGAATCCATTTCCTCTACTCTAGCCAGTAAGTACTACCCTACAAGTCCTCAGAACCCCAAAGGCCACCTTTCATCTGACACCCAGACCCTGGGGAAAGGACTTCTTTTTCCCATGGCAAATGGCCTCCCTTGGCAGCCACTCACCCTGGCAGAAAGTGGGAGCCTAGCTAGAATGATGCAATCGTTGCTGGATTTTTCCAAAAGAAAAGCTGGCAGCAACTAGGGCCCTGGAAGTACTTAGAGCCTCAAACGCCACCTTGAACATATTCCTGAGACCCTGGGGAAAGGACTTCGTTTTTCCCATGGAAAATGGCCTTCATTTGTGGCCACTTGGCCTGGCAGGCAGGGCAGTGCCAAGCCAGGAATCTACAAACTGTGCTGGATCCTTCCAGAACGAAAGCTGCCAGCAACTAGGACCCTGCAAGTCCTTAGAGCCCCAGATGCCACCAGTCATCTGACACCCAGAGCCTGGGCCAATGACTTCGTTTTCCCCATGGAAAATGGCCTCCATTTCTGGCCACTCGCCCTGACCAAGAGGGTGGTGCCCAGCAAGAAATTTGCAAGCTTTGCTGGATTGCTCCAAATCTAAAGCTACCACTTGTTGTTCTTCTATTTCTCTAGAGTCCCATCATGCTGTTCTCAGATTGCTAAAGTCCATACCTCCTCGGTGTGTTCTTATGGCTGCAGATCTTCACAGCACAGACGCTTTCTTCTGCATGCTGTTCTTTCCCAGTTCAGGGCTCCTTCAAGGCTCTCCCTGAATGGCTACGCCGCCCCCTTTTATCCCAGTTCTCTTCAATGCTCACAGCTGCAGCCCATCAAGGACAACCAGGACCTGTGGGACAGATATTCAAATAGAATCCATTTCCTCTACTCTAGCCAGTAAGTACTACCCTACAAGTCCTCAGAACCCCAAAGGCCACCTTTCATCTGACACCCAGACCCTGGGGAAAGGACTTCTTTTTCCCATGGCAAATGGCCTCCCTTGGCAGCCACTCACCCTGGCAGAAAGTGGGAGCCTAGCTAGAATGATGCAATCGTTGCTGGATTTTTCCAAAAGAAAAGCTGCCAGCAACTAGGGCCCTGGAAGTACTTAGAGCCTCAAACGCCACCTTGAACATATTACTGAGACCCTGGGGAAAGGACTTCGTTTTTCCCATGGAAAATGGCCTTCATTTGTGGCCACTTGGCCTGGCAGGCAGGGCAGTGCCAAGCCAGGAATCTACAAACTCTGCTGGATCCTTCCAGAACGAAAGCTGCCAGCAACTAGGACCCTGCAAGTCCTTAGAGCCCCAGATGCCACCAGTCATCTGACACCCAGAGCCTGGGCCAATGACTTCGTTTTCCCCATGGAAAATGGCCTCCATTTCTGGCCACTCGCCCTGACCAAGAGGGTGGTGCCCAGCAAGAAATTTGCAAGCTTTGCTGGATTGCTCCAAATCGAAAGCTGCCACTTGTTGTTGTTCTATTTCTCTAGAGTCCCATAATGCTGTTCTCAGATTGCTAAAGTCCATACCTCCTCGGTGTGTTCTTATGGCTGCAGATCTTCACAGCACAGACGCTTTCTTCTGCATGCTGTTCTTTCCCAGTTCAGGGCTCCTTCAAGGCTCTCCCTGAATGGCTACGCCGCCCCCTTTTATCCCAGTTCTCTTCAATGCTCACAGCTGCAGCCCATCAAGGACAACCAGGACCTGTGGGGCAAAGCCTCTAGACAGATATTCAAATAGAATCCATTTCCTCTACTCTAGCCAGTAAGTACTACCCTACAAGTCCTCAGAACCCCAAAGGCCACCTTTCATCTGACACCCAGACCCTGGGGAAAGGACTTCTTTTTCCCATGGCAAATGGCCTCCCTTGGCAGCCACTCACCCTGGCAGAAAGTGGGAGCCTAGCTAGAATGATGCAATCGTTGCTGGATTTTTCCAAAAGAAAAGCTGGCAGCAACTAGGGCCCTGGAAGTACTTAGAGCCTCAAACGCCACCTTGAACATATTCCTGAGACCCTGGGGAAAGGACTTCGTTTTTCCCATGGAAAATGGCCTTCATTTCTGGCCACTTGGCCTGGCAGGCAGGGCAGTGCCAAGCCAGGAATCTACAAACTCTGCTGGATCCTTCCAGAACGAAAGCTGCCAGCAACTAGGACCCTGCAAGTCCTTAGAGCCCCAGATGCCACCAGTCATCTGACACCCAGAGCCTGGGCCAATGACTTCGTTTTCCCCATGGAAAATGGCCTCCATTTCTGGCCACTCGCCCTGACCAAGAGGGTGGTGCCCAGCAAGAAATTTGCAAGCTTTGCTGGATTGCTCCAAATCGAAAGCTACCACTTGTTGTTGTTCTATTTCTCTAGAGTCCCATCATGCTGTTCTCAGATTGCTAAAGTCCATACCTCCTCGGTGTGTTCTTATGGCTGCAGATCTTCACAGCACAGACGCTTTCTTCTGCATGCTGTTCTTTCCCAGTTCAGGGCTCCTTCAAGGCTCTCCCTGAATGGCTACGCCGCCCCCTTTTATCCCAGTTCTCTTCAATGCTCACAGCTGCAGCCCATCAAGGACAACCAGGACCTGTGGGACAGATATTCAAATAGAATCCATTTCCTCTACTCTAGCCAGTAAGTAGTACCCTACAAGTCCTCAGAACCCCAAAGGCCACCTTTCATCTGACACCCAGACCCTGGGGAAAGGACTTCTTTTTCCCATGGCAAATGGCCTCCCTTGGCAGCCACTCACCCTGGCAGAAAGTGGGAGCCTAGCTAGAATGATGCAATCGTTGCTGGATTTTTCCAAAAGAAAAGCTGCCAGCAACTAGGGCCCTGGAAGTACTTAGAGCCTCAAACGCCACCTTGAACATATTCCTGAGACCCTGGGGAAAGGACTTCGTTTTTCCCATGGAAAATGGCCTTCATTTCTGGCCACTTGGCCTGGCAGGCAGGGCAGTGCCAAGCCAGGAATCTACAAACTCTGCTGGATCCTTCCAGAACGAAAGCTGCCAGCAACTAGGACCCTGCAAGTCCTTAGAGCCCCAGATGCCACCTGTCATCTGACACCCAGAGCCTGGGCCAATGACTTCGTTTTCCCCATGGAAAATGGCCTCCATTTCTGGCCACTCGCCCTGACCAAGAGGGTGGTGCCCAGCAAGAAATTTGCAAGCTTTGCTGGATTGCTCCAAATCGAAAGCTGCCACTTGTTGTTGTTTTATTTCTCTAGAGTCCCATCATGCTGTTCTCAGATTGCTAAAGTCCATACCTCCTCGGTGTGTTCTTATGGCTGCAGATCTTCACAGCACAGACGCTTTCTTCTGCATGCTGTTCTTTCCCAGTTCAGGGCTCCTTCAAGGCTCTCCCTGAATGGCTACGCCGCCCCCTTTTATCCCAGTTCTCTTCAATGCTCACAGCTGCAGCCCATCAAGGACAACCAGGACCTGTGGGGCAAAGCCTCTAGACAGATATTCAAATAGAATCCATTTCCTCTACTCTAGCCAGTAAGTACTACCCTACAAGTCCTCAGAACCCCAAAGGCCACCTTTCATCTGACACCCAGACCCTGGGGAAAGGACTTCTTTTTCCCATGGCAAATGGCCTCCCTTGGCAGCCACTCACCCTGGCAGAAAGTGGGAGCCTAGCTAGAATGATGCAATCGTTGCTGGATTTTTCCAAAAGAAAAGCTGGCAGCAACTAGGGCCCTGGAAGTACTTAGAGCCTCAAACGCCACCTTGAACATATTACTGAGACCCTGGGGAAAGGACTTCGTTTTTCCCATGGAAAATGGCCTTCATTTGTGGCCACTTGGCCTGGCAGGCAGGGCAGTGCCAAGCCAGGAATCTACAAACTCTGCTGGATCCTTCCAGAACGAAAGCTGCCAGCAACTAGGACCCTGCAAGTCCTTAGAGCCCCAGATGCCACCAGTCATCTGACACCCAGAGCCTGGGCCAATGACTTTGTTTTCCCCATGGAAAATTGCCTCCATTTCTGGCCACTCGCCCTGACCAAGAGGGTGGTGCCCAGCAAGAAATTTGCAAGCTTTGCTGGATTGCTCCAAATCTAAAGCTGCCACTTGTTGTTGTTCTATTTCTCTAGAGTCCCATCATGCTGTTCTCAGATTGCTAAAGTCCATACCTCCTCGGTGTGTTCTTATGGCTGCAGATCTTCACAGCACAGACGCTTTCTTCTGCATGCTGTTCTTTCCCAGTTCAGGGCTCCTTCAAGGCTCTCCCTGAATGGCTACGCCGCCCCCTTTTATCCCAGTTCTCTTCAATGCTCACAGCTGCAGCCCATCAAGGACAACCAGGACCTGTGGGGCAAAGCCTCTAGACAGATATTCAAATAGAATCCATTTCCTCTACTCTAGCCAGTAAGTACTACCCTACAAGTCCTCAGAACCCCAAAGGCCACCTTTCATCTGACACCCAGACCCTGGGGAAAGGACTTCTTTTTCCCATGGCAAATGGCCTCCCTTGGCAGCCACTCACCCTGGCAGAAAGTGGGAGCCTAGCTAGAATGATGCAATCGTTGCTGGATTTTTCCAAAAGAAAAGCTGGCAGCAACTAGAGCCCTGGAAGTACTTAGAGCCTCAAACGCCACCTTGAACATATTCCTGAGACCCTGGGGAAAGGACTTCGTTTTTCCCATGGAAAATGGCCTTCATTTGTGGCCACTTGGCCTGGCAGGCAGGGCAGTGCCAAGCCAGGAATCTACAAACTCTGCTGGATCCTTCCAGAACGAAAGCTGCCAGCAACTAGGACCCTGCAAGTCCTTACAGCCCCAGATGCCACCAGTCATCTGACACCCAGAGCCTGGGCCAATGACTTCGTTTTCCCCATGGAAAATGGCCTCCATTTCTGGCCACTCGCCCTGACCAAGAGGGTGGTGCCCAGCAAGAAATTTGCAAGCTTTGCTGGATTGCTCCAAATCTAAAGCTGCCACTTGTTGTTGTTCTATTTCTCTAGAGTCCCATCATGCTGTTCTCAGATTGCTAAAGTCCATACCTCCTCGGTGTGTTCTTATGGCTGCAGATCTTCACAGCACAGACGCTTTCTTCTGCATGCTGTTCTTTCCCAGTTCAGGGCTCCTTCAAGGCTCTCCCTGAATGGCTACGCCGCCCCCTTTTATCCCAGTTCTCTTCAATGCTCACAGCTGCAGCCCATCAAGGACAACCAGGACCTGTGGGACAGATATTCAAATAGAATCCATTTCCTCTACTCTAGCCAGTAAGTACTACCCTACAAGTCCTCAGAACCCCAAAGGCCACCTTTCATCTGACACCCAGACCCTGGGGAAAGGACTTCTTTTTCCCATGGCAAATGGCCTCCCTTGGCAGCCACTCACCCTGGCAGAAAGTGGGAGCCTAGCTAGAATGATGCAATCGTTGCTGGATTTTTCCAAAAGAAAAGCTGCCAGCAACTAGGGCCCTGGAAGTACTTAGAGCCTCAAACGCCACCTTGAACATATTCCTGAGACCCTGGGGAAAGGACTTCGTTTTTCCCATGGGAAATGGCCTTCATTTGTGGCCACTTGGCCTGGCAGGCAGGGCAGTGCCAAGCCAGGAATCTACAAACTGTGCTGGATCCTTCCAGAACGAAAGCTGCCAGCAACTAGGACCCTGCAAGTCCTTACAGCCCCAGATGCCACCAGTCATCTGACACCCAGAGCCTGGGCCAATGACTTCGTTTTCCCCATGGAAAATGGCCTCCATTTCTGGCCACTCGCCCTGACCAAGAGGGTGGTGCCCAGCAAGAAATTTGCAAGCTTTGCTGGATTGCTCCAAATCTAAAGCTACCACTTGTTGTTCTTCTATTTCTCTAGAGTCCCATCATGCTGTTCTCAGATTGCTAAAGTCCATACCTCCTCGGTGTGTTCTTATGGCTGCAGATCTTCACAGCACAGACGCTTTCTTCTGCATGCTGTTCTTTCCCAGTTCAGGGCTCCTTCAAGGCTCTCCCTGAATGGCTACGCTGCCCCCTTTTATCCCAGTTCTCTTCAATGCTCACAGCTGCAGCCCATCAAGGACAACCAGGACCTGTGGGACAGATATTCAAATAGAATCCATTTCCTCTACTCTAGCCAGTAAGTACTACCCTACAAGTCCTCAGAACCCCAAAGGCCACCTTTCATCTGACACCCAGACCCTGGGGAAAGGACTTCTTTTTCCCATGGCAAATGGCCTCCCTTGGCAGCCACTCACCCTGGCAGAAAGTGGGAGCCTAGCTAGAATGATGCAATCGTTGCTGGATTTTTCCAAAAGAAAAGCTGGCAGCAACTAGGGCCCTGGAAGTACTTAGAGCCTCAAACGCCACCTTGAACATATTACTGAGACCCTGGGGAAAGGACTTCTTTTTCCCATGGAAAATGGCCTTCATTTGTGGCCACTTGGCCTGGCAGGCAGGGCAGTGCCAAGCCAGGAATCTACAAACTCTGCTGGATCCTTCCAGAACGAAAGCTGCCAGCAACTAGGACCCTGCAAGTCCTTACAGCCCCAGATGCCACCAGTCATCTGACACCCAGAGCCTGGGCCAATGACTTTGTTTTCCCCATGGAAAATTGCCTCCATTTCTGGCCACTCGCCCTGACCAAGAGGGTGGTGCCCAGCAAGAAATTTGCAAGCTTTGCTGGATTGCTCCAAATCTAAAGCTGCCACTTGTTGTTGTTCTATTTCTCTAGAGTCCCATCATGCTGTTCTCAGATTGCTAAAGTCCATACCTCCTCGGTGTGTTCTTATGGCTGCAGATCTTCACAGCACAGACGCTTTCTTCTGCATGCTGTTCTTTCCCAGTTCAGGGCTCCTTCAAGGCTCTCCCTGAATGGCTACGCCGCCCCCTTTTATCCCAGTTCTCTTCAATGCTCACAGCTGCAGCCCATCAAGGACAACCAGGACCTGTGGGGCAAAGCCTCTAGACAGATATTCAAATAGAATCCATTTCCTCTACTCTAGCCAGTAAGTACTACCCTACAAGTCCTCAGAACCCCAAAGGCCACCTTTCATCTGACACCCAGACCCTGGGGAAAGGACTTCTTTTTCCCATGGCAAATGGCCTCCCTTGGCAGCCACTCACCCTGGCAGAAAGTGGGAGCCTAGCTAGAATGATGCAATCGTTGCTGGATTTTTCCAAAAGAAAAGCTGGCAGCAACTAGGGCCCTGGAAGTACTTAGAGCCTCAAACGCCACCTTGAACATATTCCTGAGACCCTGGGGAAAGGACTTCGTTTTTCCCATGGAAAATGGCCTTCATTTGTGGCCACTTGGCCTGGCAGGCAGGGCAGTGCCAAGCCAGGAATCTACAAACTCTGCTGGATCCTTCCAGAACGAAAGCTGCCAGCAACTAGGACCCTGCAAGTCCTTAGAGCCCCAGATGCCACCAGTCATCTGACACCCAGAGCCTGGGCCAATGACTTTGTTTTCCCCATGGAAAATTGCCTCCATTTCTGGCCACTCGCCCTGACCAAGAGGGTGGTGCCCAGCAAGAAATTTGCAAGCTTTGCTGGATTGCTCCAAATCTAAAGCTGCCACTTGTTGTTGTTCTATTTCTCTAGAGTCCCATCATGCTGTTCTCAGATTGCTAAAGTCCATACCTCCTCGGTGTGTTCTTATGGCTGCAGATCTTCACAGCACAGACGCTTTCTTCTGCATGCTGTTCTTTCCCAGTTCAGGGCTCCTTCAAGGCTCTCCCTGAATGGCTACGCTGCCCCCTTTTATCCCAGTTCTCTTCAATGCTCACAGCTGCAGCCCATCAAGGACAACCAGGACCTGTGGGACAGATATTCAAATAGAATCCATTTCCTCTACTCTAGCCAGTAAGTACTACCCTACAAGTCCTCAGAACCCCAAAGGCCACCTTTCATCTGACACCCAGACCCTGGGGAAAGGACTTCTTTTTCCCATGGCAAATGGCCTCCCTTGGCAGCCACTCACCCTGGCAGAAAGTGGGAGCCTAGCTAGAATGATGCAATCGTTGCTGGATTTTTCCAAAAGAAAAGCTGGCAGCAACTAGGGCCCTGGAAGTACTTAGAGCCTCAAACGCCACCTTGAACATATTCCTGAGACCCTGGGGAAAGGACTTCGTTTTTCCCATGGAAAATGGCCTTCATTTGTGGCCACTTGGCCTGGCAGGCAGGGCGGTGCCAAGCCAGGAATCTACAAACTCTGCTGGATCCTTCCAGAACGAAAGCTGCCAGCAACTAGGACCCTGCAAGTCCTTACAGCCCCAGATGCCACCAGTCATCTGACACCCAGAGCCTGGGCCAATGACTTTGTTTTCCCCATGGAAAATTGCCTCCATTTCTGGCCACTCGCCCTGACCAAGAGGGTGGTGCCCAGCAAGAAATTTGCAAGCTTTGCTGGATTGCTCCAAATCGAAAGCTGCCACTTGTTGTTGTTCTATTTCTCTAGAGTCCCATAATGCTGTTCTCAGATTGCTAAAGTCCATACCTCCTCGGTGTGTTCTTATGGCTGCAGATCTTCACAGCACAGACGCTTTCTTCTGCATGCTGTTCTTTCCCAGTTCAGGGCTCCTTCAAGGCTCTCCCTGAATGGCTACGCCGCCCCCTTTTATCCCAGTTCTCTTCAATGCTCACAGCTGCAGCCCATCAAGGACAACCAGGACCTGTGGGGCAAAGCCTCTAGACAGATATTCAAATAGAATCCATTTCCTCTACTCTAGCCAGTAAGTACTACCCTACAAGTCCTCAGAACCCCAAAGGCCACCTTTCATCTGACACCCAGACCCTGGGGAAAGGACTTCTTTTTCCCATGGCAAATGGCCTCCCTTGGCAGCCACTCACCCTGGCAGAAAGTGGGAGCCTAGCTAGAATGATGCAATCGTTGCTGGATTTTTCCAAAAGAAAAGCTGGCAGCAACTAGGGCCCTGGAAGTACTTAGAGCCTCAAACGCCACCTTGAACATATTCCTGAGACCCTGGGGAAAGGACTTCGTTTTTCCCATGGAAAATGGCCTTCATTTCTGGCCACTTGGCCTGGCAGGCAGGGCAGTGCCAAGCCAGGAATCTACAAACTCTGCTGGATCCTTCCAGAACGAAAGCTGCCAGCAACTAGGACCCTGCAAGTCCTTAGAGCCCCAGATGCCACCAGTCATCTGACACCCAGAGCCTGGGCCAATGACTTCGTTTTCCCCATGGAAAATGGCCTCCATTTCTGGCCACTCGCCCTGACCAAGAGGGTGGTGCCCAGCAAGAAATTTGCAAGCTTTGCTGGATTGCTCCAAATCGAAAGCTACCACTTGTTGTTGTTCTATTTCTCTAGAGTCCCATCATGCTGTTCTCAGATTGCTAAAGTCCATACCTCCTCGGTGTGTTCTTATGGCTGCAGATCTTCACAGCACAGACGCTTTCTTCTGCATGCTGTTCTTTCCCAGTTCAGGGCTCCTTCAAGGCTCTCCCTGAATGGCTACGCCGCCCCCTTTTATCCCAGTTCTCTTCAATGCTCACAGCTGCAGCCCATCAAGGACAACCAGGACCTGTGGGACAGATATTCAAATAGAATCCATTTCCTCTACTCTAGCCAGTAAGTAGTACCCTACAAGTCCTCAGAACCCCAAAGGCCACCTTTCATCTGACACCCAGACCCTGGGGAAAGGACTTCTTTTTCCCATGGCAAATGGCCTCCCTTGGCAGCCACTCACCCTGGCAGAAAGTGGGAGCCTAGCTAGAATGATGCAATCGTTGCTGGATTTTTCCAAAAGAAAAGCTGGCAGCAACTAGGGCCCTGGAAGTACTTAGAGCCTCAAACGCCACCTTGAACATATTCCTGAGACCCTGGGGAAAGGACTTCGTTTTTCCCATGGAAAATGGCCTTCATTTGTGGCCACTTGGCCTGGCAGGCAGGGCAGTGCCAAGCCAGGAATCTACAAACTCTGCTGGATCCTTCCAGAACGAAAGCTGCCAGCAACTAGGACCCTGCAAGTCCTTAGAGCCCCAGATGCCACCTGTCATCTGACACCCAGAGCCTGGGCCAATGACTTCGTTTTCCCCATGGAAAATGGCCTCCATTTCTGGCCACTCGCCCTGACCAAGAGGGTGGTGCCCAGCAAGAAATTTGCAAGCTTTGCTGGATTGCTCCAAATCGAAAGCTGCCACTTGTTGTTGTTTTATTTCTCTAGAGTCCCATCATGCTGTTCTCAGATTGCTAAAGTCCATACCTCCTCGGTGTGTTCTTATGGCTGCAGATCTTCACAGCACAGACGCTTTCTTCTGCATGCTGTTCTTTCCCAGTTCAGGGCTCCTTCAAGGCTCTCCCTGAATGGCTACGCCGCCCCCTTTTATCCCAGTTCTCTTCAATGCTCACAGCTGCAGCCCATCAAGGACAACCAGGACCTGTGGGGCAAAGCCTCTAGACAGATATTCAAATAGAATCCATTTCCTCTACTCTAGCCAGTAAGTACTACCCTACAAGTCCTCAGAACCCCAAAGGCCACCTTTCATCTGACACCCAGACCCTGGGGAAAGGACTTCTTTTTCCCATGGCAAATGGCCTCCCTTGGCAGCCACTCACCCTGGCAGAAAGTGGGAGCCTAGCTAGAATGATGCAATCGTTGCTGGATTTTTCCAAAAGAAAAGCTGGCAGCAACTAGGGCCCTGGAAGTACTTAGAGCCTCAAACGCCACCTTGAACATATTACTGAGACCCTGGGGAAAGGACTTCGTTTTTCCCATGGAAAATGGCCTTCATTTGTGGCCACTTGGCCTGGCAGGCAGGGCAGTGCCAAGCCAGGAATCTACAAACTCTGCTGGATCCTTCCAGAACGAAAGCTGCCAGCAACTAGGACCCTGCAAGTCCTTAGAGCCCCAGATGCCACCAGTCATCTGACACCCAGAGCCTGGGCCAATGACTTTGTTTTCCCCATGGAAAATTGCCTCCATTTCTGGCCACTCGCCCTGACCAAGAGGGTGGTGCCCAGCAAGAAATTTGCAAGCTTTGCTGGATTGCTCCAAATCTAAAGCTGCCACTTGTTGTTGTTCTATTTCTCTAGAGTCCCATCATGCTGTTCTCAGATTGCTAAAGTCCATACCTCCTCGGTGTGTTCTTATGGCTGCAGATCTTCACAGCACAGACGCTTTCTTCTGCATGCTGTTCTTTCCCAGTTCAGGGCTCCTTCAAGGCTCTCCCTGAATGGCTACGCCGCCCCCTTTTATCCCAGTTCTCTTCAATGCTCACAGCTGCAGCCCATCAAGGACAACCAGGACCTGTGGGGCAAAGCCTCTAGACAGATATTCAAATAGAATCCATTTCCTCTACTCTAGCCAGTAAGTACTACCCTACAAGTCCTCAGAACCCCAAAGGCCACCTTTCATCTGACACCCAGACCCTGGGGAAAGGACTTCTTTTTCCCATGGCAAATGGCCTCCCTTGGCAGCCACTCACCCTGGCAGAAAGTGGGAGCCTAGCTAGAATGATGCAATCGTTGCTGGATTTTTCCAAAAGAAAAGCTGGCAGCAACTAGAGCCCTGGAAGTACTTAGAGCCTCAAACGCCACCTTGAACATATTCCTGAGACCCTGGGGAAAGGACTTCGTTTTTCCCATGGAAAATGGCCTTCATTTGTGGCCACTTGGCCTGGCAGGCAGGGCAGTGCCAAGCCAGGAATCTACAAACTCTGCTGGATCCTTCCAGAACGAAAGCTGCCAGCAACTAGGACCCTGCAAGTCCTTACAGCCCCAGATGCCACCAGTCATCTGACACCCAGAGCCTGGGCCAATGACTTCGTTTTCCCCATGGAAAATGGCCTCCATTTCTGGCCACTCGCCCTGACCAAGAGGGTGGTGCCCAGCAAGAAATTTGCAAGCTTTGCTGGATTGCTCCAAATCTAAAGCTGCCACTTGTTGTTGTTCTATTTCTCTAGAGTCCCATCATGCTGTTCTCAGATTGCTAAAGTCCATACCTCCTCGGTGTGTTCTTATGGCTGCAGATCTTCACAGCACAGACGCTTTCTTCTGCATGCTGTTCTTTCCCAGTTCAGGGCTCCTTCAAGGCTCTCCCTGAATGGCTACGCCGCCCCCTTTTATCCCAGTTCTCTTCAATGCTCACAGCTGCAGCCCATCAAGGACAACCAGGACCTGTGGGACAGATATTCAAATAGAATCCATTTCCTCTACTCTAGCCAGTAAGTACTACCCTACAAGTCCTCAGAACCCCAAAGGCCACCTTTCATCTGACACCCAGACCCTGGGGAAAGGACTTCTTTTTCCCATGGCAAATGGCCTCCCTTGGCAGCCACTCACCCTGGCAGAAAGTGGGAGCCTAGCTAGAATGATGCAATCGTTGCTGGATTTTTCCAAAAGAAAAGCTGGCAGCAACTAGGGCCCTGGAAGTACTTAGAGCCTCAAACGCCACCTTGAACATATTCCTGAGACCCTGGGGAAAGGACTTCGTTTTTCCCATGGGAAATGGCCTTCATTTGTGGCCACTTGGCCTGGCAGGCAGGGCAGTGCCAAGCCAGGAATCTACAAACTGTGCTGGATCCTTCCAGAACGAAAGCTGCCAGCAACTAGGACCCTGCAAGTCCTTAGAGCCCCAGATGCCACCAGTCATCTGACACCCAGAGCCTGGGCCAATGACTTCGTTTTCCCCATGGAAAATGGCCTCCATTTCTGGCCACTCGCCCTGACCAAGAGGGTGGTGCCCAGCAAGAAATTTGCAAGCTTTGCTGGATTGCTCCAAATCTAAAGCTACCACTTGTTGTTCTTCTATTTCTCTAGAGTCCCATCATGCTGTTCTCAGATTGCTAAAGTCCATACCTCCTCGGTGTGTTCTTATGGCTGCAGATCTTCACAGCACAGACGCTTTCTTCTGCATGCTGTTCTTTCCCAGTTCAGGGCTCCTTCAAGGCTCTCCCTGAATGGCTACGCTGCCCCCTTTTATCCCAGTTCTCTTCAATGCTCACAGCTGCAGCCCATCAAGGACAACCAGGACCTGTGGGACAGATATTCAAATAGAATCCATTTCCTCTACTCTAGCCAGTAAGTACTACCCTACAAGTCCTCAGAACCCCAAAGGCCACCTTTCATCTGACACCCAGACCCTGGGGAAAGGACTTCTTTTTCCCATGGCAAATGGCCTCCCTTGGCAGCCACTCACCCTGGCAGAAAGTGGGAGCCTAGCTAGAATGATGCAATCGTTGCTGGATTTTTCCAAAAGAAAAGCTGGCAGCAACTAGGGCCCTGGAAGTACTTAGAGCCTCAAACGCCACCTTGAACATATTACTGAGACCCTGGGGAAAGGACTTCTTTTTCCCATGGAAAATGGCCTTCATTTGTGGCCACTTGGCCTGGCAGGCAGGGCAGTGCCAAGCCAGGAATCTACAAACTCTGCTGGATCCTTCCAGAACGAAAGCTGCCAGCAACTAGGACCCTGCAAGTCCTTACAGCCCCAGATGCCACCAGTCATCTGACACCCAGAGCCTGGGCCAATGACTTTGTTTTCCCCATGGAAAATTGCCTCCATTTCTGGCCACTCGCCCTGACCAAGAGGGTGGTGCCCAGCAAGAAATTTGCAAGCTTTGCTGGATTGCTCCAAATCTAAAGCTGCCACTTGTTGTTGTTCTATTTCTCTAGAGTCCCATCATGCTGTTCTCAGATTGCTAAAGTCCATACCTCCTCGGTGTGTTCTTATGGCTGCAGATCTTCACAGCACAGACGCTTTCTTCTGCATGCTGTTCTTTCCCAGTTCAGGGCTCCTTCAAGGCTCTCCCTGAATGGCTACGCCGCCCCCTTTTATCCCAGTTCTCTTCAATGCTCACAGCTGCAGCCCATCAAGGACAACCAGGACCTGTGGGGCAAAGCCTCTAGACAGATATTCAAATAGAATCCATTTCCTCTACTCTAGCCAGTAAGTACTACCCTACAAGTCCTCAGAACCCCAAAGGCCACCTTTCATCTGACACCCAGACCCTGGGGAAAGGACTTCTTTTTCCCATGGCAAATGGCCTCCCTTGGCAGCCACTCACCCTGGCAGAAAGTGGGAGCCTAGCTAGAATGATGCAATCGTTGCTGGATTTTTCCAAAAGAAAAGCTGGCAGCAACTAGGGCCCTGGAAGTACTTAGAGCCTCAAACGCCACCTTGAACATATTCCTGAGACCCTGGGGAAAGGACTTCGTTTTTCCCATGGAAAATGGCCTTCATTTGTGGCCACTTGGCCTGGCAGGCAGGGCAGTGCCAAGCCAGGAATCTACAAACTCTGCTGGATCCTTCCAGAACGAAAGCTGCCAGCAACTAGGACCCTGCAAGTCCTTAGAGCCCCAGATGCCACCAGTCATCTGACACCCAGAGCCTGGGCCAATGACTTTGTTTTCCCCATGGAAAATTGCCTCCATTTCTGGCCACTCGCCCTGACCAAGAGGGTGGTGCCCAGCAAGAAATTTGCAAGCTTTGCTGGATTGCTCCAAATCTAAAGCTGCCACTTGTTGTTGTTCTATTTCTCTAGAGTCCCATCATGCTGTTCTCAGATTGCTAAAGTCCATACCTCCTCGGTGTGTTCTTATGGCTGCAGATCTTCACAGCACAGACGCTTTCTTCTGCATGCTGTTCTTTCCCAGTTCAGGGCTCCTTCAAGGCTCTCCCTGAATGGCTACGCTGCCCCCTTTTATCCCAGTTCTCTTCAATGCTCACAGCTGCAGCCCATCAAGGACAACCAGGACCTGTGGGACAGATATTCAAATAGAATCCATTTCCTCTACTCTAGCCAGTAAGTACTACCCTACAAGTCCTCAGAACCCCAAAGGCCACCTTTCATCTGACACCCAGACCCTGGGGAAAGGACTTCTTTTTCCCATGGCAAATGGCCTCCCTTGGCAGCCACTCACCCTGGCAGAAAGTGGGAGCCTAGCTAGAATGATGCAATCGTTGCTGGATTTTTCCAAAAGAAAAGCTGGCAGCAACTAGGGCCCTGGAAGTACTTAGAGCCTCAAACGCCACCTTGAACATATTCCTGAGACCCTGGGGAAAGGACTTCGTTTTTCCCATGGAAAATGGCCTTCATTTGTGGCCACTTGGCCTGGCAGGCAGGGCGGTGCCAAGCCAGGAATCTACAAACTCTGCTGGATCCTTCCAGAACGAAAGCTGCCAGCAACTAGGACCCTGCAAGTCCTTAGAGCCCCAGATGCCACCAGTCATCTGACACCCAGAGCCTGGGCCAATGACTTTGTTTTCCCCATGGAAAATTGCCTCCATTTCTGGCCACTCGCCCTGACCAAGAGGGTGGTGCCCAGCAAGAAATTTGCAAGCTTTGCTGGATTGCTCCAAATCTAAAGCTGCCACTTGTTGTTGTTCTATTTCTCTAGAGTCCCATCATGCTGTTCTCAGATTGCTAAAGTCCATACCTCCTCGGTGTGTTCTTATGGCTGCAGATCTTCACAGCACAGACGCTTTCTTCTGCATGCTGTTCTTTCCCAGTTCAGGGCTCCTTCAAGGCTCTCCCTGAATGGCTACGCCGCCCCCTTTTATCCCAGTTCTCTTCAATGCTCACAGCTGCAGCCCATCAAGGACAACCAGGACCTGTGGGACAGATATTCAAATAGAATCCATTTCCTCTACTCTAGCCAGTAAGTACTACCCTACAAGTCCTCAGAACCCCAAAGGCCACCTTTCATCTGACACCCAGACCCTGGGGAAAGGACTTCTTTTTCCCATGGCAAATGGCCTCCCTTGGCAGCCACTCACCCTGGCAGAAAGTGGGAGCCTAGCTAGAATGATGCAATCGTTGCTGGATTTTTCCAAAAGAAAAGCTGGCAGCAACTAGGGCCCTGGAAGTACTTAGAGCCTCAAACGCCACCTTGAACATATTACTGAGACCCTGGGGAAAGGACTTCGTTTTTCCCATGGAAAATGGCCTTCATTTGTGGCCACTTGGCCTGGCAGGCAGGGCAGTGCCAAGCCAGGAATCTACAAACTCTGCTGGATCCTTCCAGAACGAAAGCTGCCAGCAACTAGGACCCTGCAAGTCCTTAGAGCCCCAGATGCCACCAGTCATCTGACACCCAGAGCCTGGGCCAATGACTTTGTTTTCCCCATGGAAAATTGCCTCCATTTCTGGCCACTCGCCCTGACCAAGAGGGTGGTGCCCAGCAAGAAATTTGCAAGCTTTGCTGGATTGCTCCAAATCTAAAGCTGCCACTTGTTGTTGTTCTATTTCTCTAGAGTCCCATCATGCTGTTCTCAGATTGCTAAAGTCCATACCTCCTCGGTGTGTTCTTATGGCTGCAGATCTTCACAGCACAGACGCTTTCTTCTGCATGCTGTTCTTTCCCAGTTCAGGGCTCCTTCAAGGCTCTCCCTGAATGGCTACGCCGCCCCCTTTTATCCCAGTTCTCTTCAATGCTCACAGCTGCAGCCCATCAAGGACAACCAGGACCTGTGGGGCAAAGCCTCTAGACAGATATTCAAATAGAATCCATTTCCTCTACTCTAGCCAGTAAGTACTACCCTACAAGTCCTCAGAACCCCAAAGGCCACCTTTCATCTGACACCCAGACCCTGGGGAAAGGACTTCTTTTTCCCATGGCAAATGGCCTCCCTTGGCAGCCACTCACCCTGGCAGAAAGTGGGAGCCTAGCTAGAATGATGCAATCGTTGCTGGATTTTTCCAAAAGAAAAGCTGGCAGCAACTAGAGCCCTGGAAGTACTTAGAGCCTCAAACGCCACCTTGAACATATTCCTGAGACCCTGGGGAAAGGACTTCGTTTTTCCCATGGAAAATGGCCTTCATTTGTGGCCACTTGGCCTGGCAGGCAGGGCAGTGCCAAGCCAGGAATCTACAAACTCTGCTGGATCCTTCCAGAACGAAAGCTGCCAGCAACTAGGACCCTGCAAGTCCTTACAGCCCCAGATGCCACCAGTCATCTGACACCCAGAGCCTGGGCCAATGACTTCGTTTTCCCCATGGAAAATGGCCTCCATTTCTGGCCACTCGCCCTGACCAAGAGGGTGGTGCCCAGCAAGAAATTTGCAAGCTTTGCTGGATTGCTCCAAATCTAAAGCTGCCACTTGTTGTTGTTCTATTTCTCTAGAGTCCCATCATGCTGTTCTCAGATTGCTAAAGTCCATACCTCCTCGGTGTGTTCTTATGGCTGCAGATCTTCACAGCACAGACGCTTTCTTCTGCATGCTGTTCTTTCCCAGTTCAGGGCTCCTTCAAGGCTCTCCCTGAATGGCTACGCCGCCCCCTTTTATCCCAGTTCTCTTCAATGCTCACAGCTGCAGCCCATCAAGGACAACCAGGACCTGTGGGACAGATATTCAAATAGAATCCATTTCCTCTACTCTAGCCAGTAAGTACTACCCTACAAGTCCTCAGAACCCCAAAGGCCACCTTTCATCTGACACCCAGACCCTGGGGAAAGGACTTCTTTTTCCCATGGCAAATGGCCTCCCTTGGCAGCCACTCACCCTGGCAGAAAGTGGGAGCCTAGCTAGAATGATGCAATCGTTGCTGGATTTTTCCAAAAGAAAAGCTGCCAGCAACTAGGGCCCTGGAAGTACTTAGAGCCTCAAACGCCACCTTGAACATATTCCTGAGACCCTGGGGAAAGGACTTCGTTTTTCCCATGGGAAATGGCCTTCATTTGTGGCCACTTGGCCTGGCAGGCAGGGCAGTGCCAAGCCAGGAATCTACAAACTCTGCTGGATCCTTCCAGAACGAAAGCTGCCAGCAACTAGGACCCTGCAAGTCCTTAGAGCCCCAGATGCCACCAGTCATCTGACACCCAGAGCCTGGGCCAATGACTTCGTTTTCCCCATGGAAAATGGCCTCCATTTCTGGCCACTCGCCCTGACCAAGAGGGTGGTGCCCAGCAAGAAATTTGCAAGCTTTGCTGGATTGCTCCAAATCTAAAGCTACCACTTGTTGTTCTTCTATTTCTCTAGAGTCCCATCATGCTGTTCTCAGATTGCTAAAGTCCATACCTCCTCGGTGTGTTCTTATGGCTGCAGATCTTCACAGCACAGACGCTTTCTTCTGCATGCTGTTCTTTCCCAGTTCAGGGCTCCTTCAAGGCTCTCCCTGAATGGCTACGCCGCCCCCTTTTATCCCAGTTCTCTTCAATGCTCACAGCTGCAGCCCATCAAGGACAACCAGGACCTGTGGGACAGATATTCAAATAGAATCCATTTCCTCTACTCTAGCCAGTAAGTACTACCCTACAAGTCCTCAGAACCCCAAAGGCCACCTTTCATCTGACACCCAGACCCTGGGGAAAGGACTTCTTTTTCCCATGGCAAATGGCCTCCCTTGGCAGCCACTCACCCTGGCAGAAAGTGGGAGCCTAGCTAGAATGATGCAATCGTTGCTGGATTTTTCCAAAAGAAAAGCTGCCAGCAACTAGGGCCCTGGAAGTACTTAGAGCCTCAAACGCCACCTTGAACATATTCCTGAGACCCTGGGGAAAGGACTTCGTTTTTCCCATGGAAAATGGCCTTCATTTCTGGCCACTTGGCCTGGCAGGCAGGGCAGTGCCAAGCCAGGAATCTACAAACTCTGCTGGATCCTTCCAGAACGAAAGCTGCCAGCAACTAGGACCCTGCAAGTCCTTAGAGCCCCAGATGCCACCAGTCATCTGACACCCAGAGCCTGGGCCAATGACTTCGTTTTCCCCATGGAAAATGGCCTCCATTTCTGGCCACTCGCCCTGACCAAGAGGGTGGTGCCCAGCAAGAAATTTGCAAGCTTTGCTGGATTGCTCCAAATCGAAAGCTACCACTTGTTGTTGTTCTATTTCTCTAGAGTCCCATCATGCTGTTCTCAGATTGCTAAAGTCCATACCTCCTCGGTGTGTTCTTATGGCTGCAGATCTTCACAGCACAGACGCTTTCTTCTGCATGCTGTTCTTTCCCAGTTCAGGGCTCCTTCAAGGCTCTCCCTGAATGGCTACGCCGCCCCCTTTTATCCCAGTTCTCTTCAATGCTCACAGCTGCAGCCCATCAAGGACAACCAGGACCTGTGGGACAGATATTCAAATAGAATCCATTTCCTCTACTCTAGCCAGTAAGTACTACCCTACAAGTCCTCAGAACCCCAAAGGCCACCTTTCATCTGACACCCAGACCCTGGGGAAAGGACTTCTTTTTCCCATGGCAAATGGCCTCCCTTGGCAGCCACTCACCCTGGCAGAAAGTGGGAGCCTAGCTAGAATGATGCAATCGTTGCTGGATTTTTCCAAAAGAAAAGCTGGCAGCAACTAGGGCCCTGGAAGTACTTAGAGCCTCAAACGCCACCTTGAACATATTCCTGAGACCCTGGGGAAAGGACTTCGTTTTTCCCATGGAAAATGGCCTTCATTTGTGGCCACTTGGCCTGGCAGGCAGGGCAGTGCCAAGCCAGGAATCTACAAACTCTGCTGGATCCTTCCAGAACGAAAGCTGCCAGCAACTAGGACCCTGCAAGTCCTTAGAGCCCCAGATGCCACCTGTCATCTGACACCCAGAGCCTGGGCCAATGACTTCGTTTTCCCCATGGAAAATGGCCTCCATTTCTGGCCACTCGCCCTGACCAAGAGGGTGGTGCCCAGCAAGAAATTTGCAAGCTTTGCTGGATTGCTCCAAATCGAAAGCTGCCACTTGTTGTTGTTTTATTTCTCTAGAGTCCCATCATGCTGTTCTCAGATTGCTAAAGTCCATACCTCCTCGGTGTGTTCTTATGGCTGCAGATCTTCACAGCACAGACGCTTTCTTCTGCATGCTGTTCTTTCCCAGTTCAGGGCTCCTTCAAGGCTCTCCCTGAATGGCTACGCCGCCCCCTTTTATCCCAGTTCTCTTCAATGCTCACAGCTGCAGCCCATCAAGGACAACCAGGACCTGTGGGGCAAAGCCTCTAGACAGATATTCAAATAGAATCCATTTCCTCTACTCTAGCCAGTAAGTACTACCCTACAAGTCCTCAGAACCCCAAAGGCCACCTTTCATCTGACACCCAGACCCTGGGGAAAGGACTTCTTTTTCCCATGGCAAATGGCCTCCCTTGGCAGCCACTCACCCTGGCAGAAAGTGGGAGCCTAGCTAGAATGATGCAATCGTTGCTGGATTTTTCCAAAAGAAAAGCTGGCAGCAACTAGAGCCCTGGAAGTACTTAGAGCCTCAAACGCCACCTTGAACATATTCCTGAGACCCTGGGGAAAGGACTTCGTTTTTCCCATGGAAAATGGCCTTCATTTGTGGCCACTTGGCCTGGCAGGCAGGGCAGTGCCAAGCCAGGAATCTACAAACTCTGCTGGATCCTTCCAGAACGAAAGCTGCCAGCAACTAGGACCCTGCAAGTCCTTACAGCCCCAGATGCCACCAGTCATCTGACACCCAGAGCCTGGGCCAATGACTTCGTTTTCCCCATGGAAAATGGCCTCCATTTCTGGCCACTCGCCCTGACCAAGAGGGTGGTGCCCAGCAAGAAATTTGCAAGCTTTGCTGGATTGCTCCAAATCTAAAGCTGCCACTTGTTGTTGTTCTATTTCTCTAGAGTCCCATCATGCTGTTCTCAGATTGCTAAAGTCCATACCTCCTCGGTGTGTTCTTATGGCTGCAGATCTTCACAGCACAGACGCTTTCTTCTGCATGCTGTTCTTTCCCAGTTCAGGGCTCCTTCAAGGCTCTCCCTGAATGGCTACGCCGCCCCCTTTTATCCCAGTTCTCTTCAATGCTCACAGCTGCAGCCCATCAAGGACAACCAGGACCTGTGGGACAGATATTCAAATAGAATCCATTTCCTCTACTCTAGCCAGTAAGTACTACCCTACAAGTCCTCAGAACCCCAAAGGCCACCTTTCATCTGACACCCAGACCCTGGGGAAAGGACTTCTTTTTCCCATGGCAAATGGCCTCCCTTGGCAGCCACTCACCCTGGCAGAAAGTGGGAGCCTAGCTAGAATGATGCAATCGTTGCTGGATTTTTCCAAAAGAAAAGCTGCCAGCAACTAGGGCCCTGGAAGTACTTAGAGCCTCAAACGCCACCTTGAACATATTCCTGAGACCCTGGGGAAAGGACTTCGTTTTTCCCATGGGAAATGGCCTTCATTTGTGGCCACTTGGCCTGGCAGGCAGGGCAGTGCCAAGCCAGGAATCTACAAACTCTGCTGGATCCTTCCAGAACGAAAGCTGCCAGCAACTAGGACCCTGCAAGTCCTTAGAGCCCCAGATGCCACCAGTCATCTGACACCCAGAGCCTGGGCCAATGACTTCGTTTTCCCCATGGAAAATGGCCTCCATTTCTGGCCACTCGCCCTGACCAAGAGGGTGGTGCCCAGCAAGAAATTTGCAAGCTTTGCTGGATTGCTCCAAATCTAAAGCTACCACTTGTTGTTCTTCTATTTCTCTAGAGTCCCATCATGCTGTTCTCAGATTGCTAAAGTCCATACCTCCTCGGTGTGTTCTTATGGCTGCAGATCTTCACAGCACAGACGCTTTCTTCTGCATGCTGTTCTTTCCCAGTTCAGGGCTCCTTCAAGGCTCTCCCTGAATGGCTACGCCGCCCCCTTTTATCCCAGTTCTCTTCAATGCTCACAGCTGCAGCCCATCAAGGACAACCAGGACCTGTGGGACAGATATTCAAATAGAATCCATTTCCTCTACTCTAGCCAGTAAGTACTACCCTACAAGTCCTCAGAACCCCAAAGGCCACCTTTCATCTGACACCCAGACCCTGGGGAAAGGACTTCTTTTTCCCATGGCAAATGGCCTCCCTTGGCAGCCACTCACCCTGGCAGAAAGTGGGAGCCTAGCTAGAATGATGCAATCGTTGCTGGATTTTTCCAAAAGAAAAGCTGCCAGCAACTAGGGCCCTGGAAGTACTTAGAGCCTCAAACGCCACCTTGAACATATTCCTGAGACCCTGGGGAAAGGACTTCGTTTTTCCCATGGAAAATGGCCTTCATTTCTGGCCACTTGGCCTGGCAGGCAGGGCAGTGCCAAGCCAGGAATCTACAAACTCTGCTGGATCCTTCCAGAACGAAAGCTGCCAGCAACTAGGACCCTGCAAGTCCTTAGAGCCCCAGATGCCACCAGTCATCTGACACCCAGAGCCTGGGCCAATGACTTCGTTTTCCCCATGGAAAATGGCCTCCATTTCTGGCCACTCGCCCTGACCAAGAGGGTGGTGCCCAGCAAGAAATTTGCAAGCTTTGCTGGATTGCTCCAAATCGAAAGCTACCACTTGTTGTTGTTCTATTTCTCTAGAGTCCCATCATGCTGTTCTCAGATTGCTAAAGTCCATACCTCCTCGGTGTGTTCTTATGGCTGCAGATCTTCACAGCACAGACGCTTTCTTCTGCATGCTGTTCTTTCCCAGTTCAGGGCTCCTTCAAGGCTCTCCCTGAATGGCTACGCCGCCCCCTTTTATCCCAGTTCTCTTCAATGCTCACAGCTGCAGCCCATCAAGGACAACCAGGACCTGTGGGACAGATATTCAAATAGAATCCATTTCCTCTACTCTAGCCAGTAAGTACTACCCTACAAGTCCTCAGAACCCCAAAGGCCACCTTTCATCTGACACCCAGACCCTGGGGAAAGGACTTCTTTTTCCCATGGCAAATGGCCTCCCTTGGCAGCCACTCACCCTGGCAGAAAGTGGGAGCCTAGCTAGAATGATGCAATCGTTGCTGGATTTTTCCAAAAGAAAAGCTGGCAGCAACTAGGGCCCTGGAAGTACTTAGAGCCTCAAACGCCACCTTGAACATATTCCTGAGACCCTGGGGAAAGGACTTCGTTTTTCCCATGGAAAATGGCCTTCATTTGTGGCCACTTGGCCTGGCAGGCAGGGCAGTGCCAAGCCAGGAATCTACAAACTCTGCTGGATCCTTCCAGAACGAAAGCTGCCAGCAACTAGGACCCTGCAAGTCCTTAGAGCCCCAGATGCCACCTGTCATCTGACACCCAGAGCCTGGGCCAATGACTTCGTTTTCCCCATGGAAAATGGCCTCCATTTCTGGCCACTCGCCCTGACCAAGAGGGTGGTGCCCAGCAAGAAATTTGCAAGCTTTGCTGGATTGCTCCAAATCGAAAGCTGCCACTTGTTGTTGTTTTATTTCTCTAGAGTCCCATCATGCTGTTCTCAGATTGCTAAAGTCCATACCTCCTCGGTGTGTTCTTATGGCTGCAGATCTTCACAGCACAGACGCTTTCTTCTGCATGCTGTTCTTTCCCAGTTCAGGGCTCCTTCAAGGCTCTCCCTGAATGGCTACGCCGCCCCCTTTTATCCCAGTTCTCTTCAATGCTCACAGCTGCAGCCCATCAAGGACAACCAGGACCTGTGGGGCAAAGCCTCTAGACAGATATTCAAATAGAATCCATTTCCTCTACTCTAGCCAGTAAGTACTACCCTACAAGTCCTCAGAACCCCAAAGGCCACCTTTCATCTGACACCCAGACCCTGGGGAAAGGACTTCTTTTTCCCATGGCAAATGGCCTCCCTTGGCAGCCACTCACCCTGGCAGAAAGTGGGAGCCTAGCTAGAATGATGCAATCGTTGCTGGATTTTTCCAAAAGAAAAGCTGGCAGCAACTAGGGCCCTGGAAGTACTTAGAGCCTCAAACGCCACCTTGAACATATTACTGAGACCCTGGGGAAAGGACTTCGTTTTTCCCATGGAAAATGGCCTTCATTTGTGGCCACTTGGCCTGGCAGGCAGGGCAGTGCCAAGCCAGGAATCTACAAACTCTGCTGGATCCTTCCAGAACGAAAGCTGCCAGCAACTAGGACCCTGCAAGTCCTTAGAGCCCCAGCTGCCACCAGTCATCTGACACCCAGAGCCTGGGCCAATGACTTTGTTTTCCCCATGGAAAATTGCCTCCATTTCTGGCCACTCGCCCTGACCAAGAGGGTGGTGCCCAGCAAGAAATTTGCAAGCTTTGCTGGATTGCTCCAAATCGAAAGCTGCCACTTGTTGTTGTTCTATTTCTCTAGAGTCCCATCATGCTGTTCTCAGATTGCTAAAGTCCATACCTCCTCGGTGTGTTCTTATGGCTGCAGATCTTCACAGCACAGACGCTTTCTTCTGCATGCTGTTCTTTCCCAGTTCAGGGCTCCTTCAAGGCTCTCCCTGAATGGCTACGCCGCCCCCTTTTATCCCAGTTCTCTTCAATGCTCACAGCTGCAGCCCATCAAGGACAACCAGGACCTGTGGGGCAAAGCCTCTAGACAGATATTCAAATAGAATCCATTTCCTCTACTCTAGCCAGTAAGTACTACCCTACAAGTCCTCAGAACCCCAAAGGCCACCTTTCATCTGACACCCAGACCCTGGGGAAAGGACTTCTTTTTCCCATGGCAAATGGCCTCCCTTGGCAGCCACTCACCCTGGCAGAAAGTGGGAGCCTAGCTAGAATGATGCAATCGTTGCTGGATTTTTCCAAAAGAAAAGCTGGCAGCAACTAGGGCCCTGGAAGTACTTAGAGCCTCAAACGCCACCTTGAACATATTCCTGAGACCCTGGGGAAAGGACTTCGTTTTTCCCATGGAAAATGGCCTTCATTTGTGGCCACTTGGCCTGGCAGGCAGGGCAGTGCCAAGCCAGGAATCTACAAACTCTGCTGGATCCTTCCAGAACGAAAGCTGCCAGCAACTAGGACCCTGCAAGTCCTTACAGCCCCAGATGCCACCAGTCATCTGACACCCAGAGCCTGGGCCAATGACTTCGTTTTCCCCATGGAAAATGGCCTCCATTTCTGGCCACTCGCCCTGACCAAGAGGGTGGTGCCCAGCAAGAAATTTGCAAGCTTTGCTGGATTGCTCCAAATCTAAAGCTGCCACTTGTTGTTGTTCTATTTCTCTAGAGTCCCATCATGCTGTTCTCAGATTGCTAAAGTCCATACCTCCTCGGTGTGTTCTTATGGCTGCAGATCTTCACAGCACAGACGCTTTCTTCTGCATGCTGTTCTTTCCCAGTTCAGGGCTCCTTCAAGGCTCTCCCTGAATGGCTACGCCGCCCCCTTTTATCCCAGTTCTCTTCAATGCTCACAGCTGCAGCCCATCAAGGACAACCAGGACCTGTGGGACAGATATTCAAATAGAATCCATTTCCTCTACTCTAGCCAGTAAGTAGTACCCTACAAGTCCTCAGAACCCCAAAGGCCACCTTTCATCTGACACCCAGACCCTGGGGAAAGGACTTCTTTTTCCCATGGCAAATGGCCTCCCTTGGCAGCCACTCACCCTGGCAGAAAGTGGGAGCCTAGCTAGAATGATGCAATCGTTGCTGGATTTTTCCAAAAGAAAAGCTGCCAGCAACTAGGGCCCTGGAAGTACTTAGAGCCTCAAACGCCACCTTGAACATATTCCTGAGACCCTGGGGAAAGGACTTCGTTTTTCCCATGGGAAATGGCCTTCATTTGTGGCCACTTGGCCTGGCAGGCAGGGCAGTGCCAAGCCAGGAATCTACAAACTGTGCTGGATCCTTCCAGAACGAAAGCTGCCAGCAACTAGGACCCTGCAAGTCCTTAGAGCCCCAGATGCCACCAGTCATCTGACACCCAGAGCCTGGGCCAATGACTTCGTTTTCCCCATGGAAAATGGCCTCCATTTCTGGCCACTCGCCCTGACCAAGAGGGTGGTGCCCAGCAAGAAATTTGCAAGCTTTGCTGGATTGCTCCAAATCTAAAGCTACCACTTGTTGTTGTTCTATTTCTCTAGAGTCCCATCATGCTGTTCTCAGATTGCTAAAGTCCATACCTCCTCGGTGTGTTCTTATGGCTGCAGATCTTCACAGCACAGACGCTTTCTTCTGCATGCTGTTCTTTCCCAGTTCAGGGCTCCTTCAAGGCTCTCCCTGAATGGCTACGCCGCCCCCTTTTATCCCAGTTCTCTTCAATGCTCACAGCTGCAGCCCATCAAGGACAACCAGGACCTGTGGGACAGATATTCAAATAGAATCCATTTCCTCTACTCTAGCCAGTAAGTACTACCCTACAAGTCCTCAGAACCCCAAAGGCCACCTTTCATCTGACACCCAGACCCTGGGGAAAGGACTTCTTTTTCCCATGGCAAATGGCCTCCCTTGGCAGCCACTCACCCTGGCAGAAAGTGGGAGCCTAGCTAGAATGATGCAATCGTTGCTGGATTTTTCCAAAAGAAAAGCTGGCAGCAACTAGGGCCCTGGAAGTACTTAGAGCCTCAAACGCCACCTTGAACATATTCCTGAGACCCTGGGGAAAGGACTTCGTTTTTCCCATGGAAAATGGCCTTCATTTGTGGCCACTTGGCCTGGCAGGCAGGGCAGTGCCAAGCCAGGAATCTACAAACTCTGCTGGATCCTTCCAGAACGAAAGCTGCCAGCAACTAGGACCCTGCAAGTCCTTAGAGCCCCAGATGCCACCTGTCATCTGACACCCAGAGCCTGGGCCAATGACTTCGTTTTCCCCATGGAAAATGGCCTCCATTTCTGGCCACTCGCCCTGACCAAGAGGGTGGTGCCCAGCAAGAAATTTGCAAGCTTTGCTGGATTGCTCCAAATCGAAAGCTGCCACTTGTTGTTGTTTTATTTCTCTAGAGTCCCATCATGCTGTTCTCAGATTGCTAAAGTCCATACCTCCTCGGTGTGTTCTTATGGCTGCAGATCTTCACAGCACAGACGCTTTCTTCTGCATGCTGTTCTTTCCCAGTTCAGGGCTCCTTCAAGGCTCTCCCTGAATGGCTACGCCGCCCCCTTTTATCCCAGTTCTCTTCAATGCTCACAGCTGCAGCCCATCAAGGACAACCAGGACCTGTGGGGCAAAGCCTCTAGACAGATATTCAAATAGAATCCATTTCCTCTACTCTAGCCAGTAAGTACTACCCTACAAGTCCTCAGAACCCCAAAGGCCACCTTTCATCTGACACCCAGACCCTGGGGAAAGGACTTCTTTTTCCCATGGCAAATGGCCTCCCTTGGCAGCCACTCACCCTGGCAGAAAGTGGGAGCCTAGCTAGAATGATGCAATCGTTGCTGGATTTTTCCAAAAGAAAAGCTGGCAGCAACTAGGGCCCTGGAAGTACTTAGAGCCTCAAACGCCACCTTGAACATATTACTGAGACCCTGGGGAAAGGACTTCGTTTTTCCCATGGAAAATGGCCTTCATTTGTGGCCACTTGGCCTGGCAGGCAGGGCAGTGCCAAGCCAGGAATCTACAAACTCTGCTGGATCCTTCCAGAACGAAAGCTGCCAGCAACTAGGACCCTGCAAGTCCTTAGAGCCCCAGCTGCCACCAGTCATCTGACACCCAGAGCCTGGGCCAATGACTTTGTTTTCCCCATGGAAAATTGCCTCCATTTCTGGCCACTCGCCCTGACCAAGAGGGTGGTGCCCAGCAAGAAATTTGCAAGCTTTGCTGGATTGCTCCAAATCGAAAGCTGCCACTTGTTGTTGTTCTATTTCTCTAGAGTCCCATCATGCTGTTCTCAGATTGCTAAAGTCCATACCTCCTCGGTGTGTTCTTATGGCTGCAGATCTTCACAGCACAGACGCTTTCTTCTGCATGCTGTTCTTTCCCAGTTCAGGGCTCCTTCAAGGCTCTCCCTGAATGGCTACGCCGCCCCCTTTTATCCCAGTTCTCTTCAATGCTCACAGCTGCAGCCCATCAAGGACAACCAGGACCTGTGGGGCAAAGCCTCTAGACAGATATTCAAATAGAATCCATTTCCTCTACTCTAGCCAGTAAGTACTACCCTACAAGTCCTCAGAACCCCAAAGGCCACCTTTCATCTGACACCCAGACCCTGGGGAAAGGACTTCTTTTTCCCATGGCAAATGGCCTCCCTTGGCAGCCACTCACCCTGGCAGAAAGTGGGAGCCTAGCTAGAATGATGCAATCGTTGCTGGATTTTTCCAAAAGAAAAGCTGGCAGCAACTAGGGCCCTGGAAGTACTTAGAGCCTCAAACGCCACCTTGAACATATTCCTGAGACCCTGGGGAAAGGACTTCGTTTTTCCCATGGAAAATGGCCTTCATTTGTGGCCACTTGGCCTGGCAGGCAGGGCAGTGCCAAGCCAGGAATCTACAAACTCTGCTGGATCCTTCCAGAACGAAAGCTGCCAGCAACTAGGACCCTGCAAGTCCTTACAGCCCCAGATGCCACCAGTCATCTGACACCCAGAGCCTGGGCCAATGACTTCGTTTTCCCCATGGAAAATGGCCTCCATTTCTGGCCACTCGCCCTGACCAAGAGGGTGGTGCCCAGCAAGAAATTTGCAAGCTTTGCTGGATTGCTCCAAATCTAAAGCTGCCACTTGTTGTTGTTCTATTTCTCTAGAGTCCCATCATGCTGTTCTCAGATTGCTAAAGTCCATACCTCCTCGGTGTGTTCTTATGGCTGCAGATCTTCACAGCACAGACGCTTTCTTCTGCATGCTGTTCCTTCCCAGTTCAGGGCTCCTTCAAGGCTCTCCCTGAATGGCTACGCCGCCCCCTTTTATCCCAGTTCTCTTCAATGCTCACAGCTGCAGCCCATCAAGGACAACCAGGACCTGTGGGACAGATATTCAAATAGAATCCATTTCCTCTACTCTAGCCAGTAAGTAGTACCCTACAAGTCCTCAGAACCCCAAAGGCCACCTTTCATCTGACACCCAGACCCTGGGGAAAGGACTTCTTTTTCCCATGGCAAATGGCCTCCCTTGGCAGCCACTCACCCTGGCAGAAAGTGGGAGCCTAGCTAGAATGATGCAATCGTTGCTGGATTTTTCCAAAAGAAAAGCTGCCAGCAACTAGGGCCCTGGAAGTACTTAGAGCCTCAAACGCCACCTTGAACATATTCCTGAGACCCTGGGGAAAGGACTTCGTTTTTCCCATGGGAAATGGCCTTCATTTGTGGCCACTTGGCCTGGCAGGCAGGGCAGTGCCAAGCCAGGAATCTACAAACTGTGCTGGATCCTTCCAGAACGAAAGCTGCCAGCAACTAGGACCCTGCAAGTCCTTAGAGCCCCAGATGCCACCAGTCATCTGACACCCAGAGCCTGGGCCAATGACTTCGTTTTCCCCATGGAAAATGGCCTCCATTTCTGGCCACTCGCCCTGACCAAGAGGGTGGTGCCCAGCAAGAAATTTGCAAGCTTTGCTGGATTGCTCCAAATCTAAAGCTACCACTTGTTGTTCTTCTATTTCTCTAGAGTCCCATCATGCTGTTCTCAGATTGCTAAAGTCCATACCTCCTCGGTGTGTTCTTATGGCTGCAGATCTTCACAGCACAGACGCTTTCTTCTGCATGCTGTTCTTTCCCAGTTCAGGGCTCCTTCAAGGCTCTCCCTGAATGGCTACGCCGCCCCCTTTTATCCCAGTTCTCTTCAATGCTCACAGCTGCAGCCCATCAAGGACAACCAGGACCTGTGGGACAGATATTCAAATAGAATCCATTTCCTCTACTCTAGCCAGTAAGTACTACCCTACAAGTCCTCAGAACCCCAAAGGCCACCTTTCATCTGACACCCAGACCCTGGGGAAAGGACTTCTTTTTCCCATGGCAAATGGCCTCCCTTGGCAGCCACTCACCCTGGCAGAAAGTGGGAGCCTAGCTAGAATGATGCAATCGTTGCTGGATTTTTCCAAAAGAAAAGCTGGCAGCAACTAGGGCCCTGGAAGTACTTAGAGCCTCAAACGCCACCTTGAACATATTACTGAGACCCTGGGGAAAGGACTTCGTTTTTCCCATGGAAAATGGCCTTCATTTGTGGCCACTTGGCCTGGCAGGCAGGGCAGTGCCAAGCCAGGAATCTACAAACTCTGCTGGATCCTTCCAGAACGAAAGCTGCCAGCAACTAGGACCCTGCAAGTCCTTAGAGCCCCAGATGCCACCAGTCATCTGACACCCAGAGCCTGGGCCAATGACTTCGTTTTCCCCATGGAAAATGGCCTCCATTTCTGGCCACTCGCCCTGACCAAGAGGGTGGTGCCCAGCAAGAAATTTGCAAGCTTTGCTGGATTGCTCCAAATCGAAAGCTGCCACTTGTTGTTGTTCTATTTCTCTAGAGTCCCATAATGCTGTTCTCAGATTGCTAAAGTCCATACCTCCTCGGTGTGTTCTTATGGCTGCAGATCTTCACAGCACAGACGCTTTCTTCTGCATGCTGTTCTTTCCCAGTTCAGGGCTCCTTCAAGGCTCTCCCTGAATGGCTACGCCGCCCCCTTTTATCCCAGTTCTCTTCAATGCTCACAGCTGCAGCCCATCAAGGACAACCAGGACCTGTGGGGCAAAGCCTCTAGACAGATATTCAAATAGAATCCATTTCCTCTACTCTAGCCAGTAAGTACTACCCTACAAGTCCTCAGAACCCCAAAGGCCACCTTTCATCTGACACCCAGACCCTGGGGAAAGGACTTCTTTTTCCCATGGCAAATGGCCTCCCTTGGCAGCCACTCACCCTGGCAGAAAGTGGGAGCCTAGCTAGAATGATGCAATCGTTGCTGGATTTTTCCAAAAGAAAAGCTGGCAGCAACTAGGGCCCTGGAAGTACTTAGAGCCTCAAACGCCACCTTGAACATATTCCTGAGACCCTGGGGAAAGGACTTCGTTTTTCCCATGGGAAATGGCCTTCATTTGTGGCCACTTGGCCTGGCAGGCAGGGCAGTGCCAAGCCAGGAATCTACAAACTCTGCTGGATCCTTCCAGAACGAAAGCTGCCAGCAACTAGGACCCTGCAAGTCCTTAGAGCCCCAGATGCCACCAGTCATCTGACACCCAGAGCCTGGGCCAATGACTTCGTTTTCCCCATGGAAAATGGCCTCCATTTCTGGCCACTCGCCCTGACCAAGAGGGTGGTGCCCAGCAAGAAATTTGCAAGCTTTGCTGGATTGCTCCAAATCGAAAGCTACCACTTGTTGTTGTTCTATTTCTCTAGAGTCCCATCATGCTGTTCTCAGATTGCTAAAGTCCATACCTCCTCGGTGTGTTCTTATGGCTGCAGATCTTCACAGCACAGACGCTTTCTTCTGCATGCTGTTCTTTCCCAGTTCAGGGCTCCTTCAAGGCTCTCCCTGAATGGCTACGCCGCCCCCTTTTATCCCAGTTCTCTTCAATGCTCACAGCTGCAGCCCATCAAGGACAACCAGGACCTGTGGGACAGATATTCAAATAGAATCCATTTCCTCTACTCTAGCCAGTAAGTACTACCCTACAAGTCCTCAGAACCCCAAAGGCCACCTTTCATCTGACACCCAGACCCTGGGGAAAGGACTTCTTTTTCCCATGGCAAATGGCCTCCCTTGGCAGCCACTCACCCTGGCAGAAAGTGGGAGCCTAGCTAGAATGATGCAATCGTTGCTGGATTTTTCCAAAAGAAAAGCTGGCAGCAACTAGGGCCCTGGAAGTACTTAGAGCCTCAAACGCCACCTTGAACATATTCCTGAGACCCTGGGGAAAGGACTTCGTTTTTCCCATGGAAAATGGCCTTCATTTGTGGCCACTTGGCCTGGCAGGCAGGGCAGTGCCAAGCCAGGAATCTACAAACTCTGCTGGATCCTTCCAGAACGAAAGCTGCCAGCAACTAGGACCCTGCAAGTCCTTAGAGCCCCAGATGCCACCTGTCATCTGACACCCAGAGCCTGGGCCAATGACTTCGTTTTCCCCATGGAAAATGGCCTCCATTTCTGGCCACTCGCCCTGACCAAGAGGGTGGTGCCCAGCAAGAAATTTGCAAGCTTTGCTGGATTGCTCCAAATCGAAAGCTGCCACTTGTTGTTGTTTTATTTCTCTAGAGTCCCATCATGCTGTTCTCAGATTGCTAAAGTCCATACCTCCTCGGTGTGTTCTTATGGCTGCAGATCTTCACAGCACAGACGCTTTCTTCTGCATGCTGTTCTTTCCCAGTTCAGGGCTCCTTCAAGGCTCTCCCTGAATGGCTACGCCGCCCCCTTTTATCCCAGTTCTCTTCAATGCTCACAGCTGCAGCCCATCAAGGACAACCAGGACCTGTGGGGCAAAGCCTCTAGACAGATATTCAAATAGAATCCATTTCCTCTACTCTAGCCAGTAAGTACTACCCTACAAGTCCTCAGAACCCCAAAGGCCACCTTTCATCTGACACCCAGACCCTGGGGAAAGGACTTCTTTTTCCCATGGCAAATGGCCTCCCTTGGCAGCCACTCACCCTGGCAGAAAGTGGGAGCCTAGCTAGAATGATGCAATCGTTGCTGGATTTTTCCAAAAGAAAAGCTGCCAGCAACTAGGGCCCTGGAAGTACTTAGAGCCTCAAACGCCACCTTGAACATATTACTGAGACCCTGGGGAAAGGACTTCGTTTTTCCCATGGAAAATGGCCTTCATTTGTGGCCACTTGGCCTGGCAGGCAGGGCAGTGCCAAGCCAGGAATCTACAAACTCTGCTGGATCCTTCCAGAACGAAAGCTGCCAGCAACTAGGACCCTGCAAGTCCTTAGAGCCCCAGATGCCACCAGTCATCTGACACCCAGAGCCTGGGCCAATGACTTCGTTTTCCCCATGGAAAATGGCCTCCATTTCTGGCCACTCGCCCTGACCAAGAGGGTGGTGCCCAGCAAGAAATTTGCAAGCTTTGCTGGATTGCTCCAAATCGAAAGCTGCCACTTGTTGTTGTTCTATTTCTCTAGAGTCCCATCATGCTGTTCTCAGATTGCTAAAGTCCATACCTCCTCGGTGTGTTCTTATGGCTGCAGATCTTCACAGCACAGACGCTTTCTTCTGCATGCTGTTCTTTCCCAGTTCAGGGCTCCTTCAAGGCTCTCCCTGAATGGCTAAGCCGCCCCCTTTTATCCCAGTTCTCTTCAATGCTCACAGCTGCAGCCCATCAAGGACAACCAGGACCTGTGGGACAGATATTCAAATAGAATCCATTTCCTCTACTCTAGCCAGTAAGTACTACCCTACAAGTCCTCAGAACCCCAAAGGCCACCTTTCATCTGACACCCAGACCCTGGGGAAAGGACTTCTTTTTCCCATGGCAAATGGCCTCCCTTGGCAGCCACTCACCCTGGCAGAAAGTGGGAGCCTAGCTAGAATGATGCAATCGTTGCTGGATTTTTCCAAAAGAAAAGCTGCCAGCAACTAGGGCCCTGGAAGTACTTAGAGCCTCAAACGCCACCTTGAACATATTCCTGAGACCCTGGGGAAAGGACTTCGTTTTTCCCATGGGAAATGGCCTTCATTTGTGGCCACTCTGCCTGGCAGGCAGGGCAGTGCCAAGCCAGGAATCTACAAACTGTGCTGGATCCTTCCAGAACGAAAGCTGCCAGCAACTAGGACCCTGCAAGTCCTTACAGCCCCAGATGCCACCAGTCATCTGACACCCAGAGCCTGGGCCAATGACTTCGTTTTCCCCATGGAAAATGGCCTCCATTTCTGGCCACTCGCCCTGACCAAGAGGGTGGTGCCCAGCAAGAAATTTGCAAGCTTTGCTGGATTGCTCCAAATCTAAAGCTACCACTTGTTGTTCTTCTATTTCTCTAGAGTCCCATCATGCTGTTCTCAGATTGCTAAAGTCCATACCTCCTCGGTGTGTTCTTATGGCTGCAGATCTTCACAGCACAGACGCTTTCTTCTGCATGCTGTTCTTTCCCAGTTCAGGGCTCCTTCAAGGCTCTCCCTGAATGGCTAAGCCGCCCCCTTTTATCCCAGTTCTCTTCAATGCTCACAGCTGCAGCCCATCAAGGACAACCAGGACCTGTGGGACAGATATTCAAATAGAATCCATTTCCTCTACTCTAGCCAGTAAGTACTACCCTACAAGTCCTCAGAACCCCAAAGGCCACCTTTCATCTGACACCCAGACCCTGGGGAAAGGACTTCTTTTTCCCATGGCAAATGGCCTCCCTTGGCAGCCACTCACCCTGGCAGAAAGTGGGAGCCTAGCTAGAATGATGCAATCGTTGCTGGATTTTTCCAAAAGAAAAGCTGCCAGCAACTAGGGCCCTGGAAGTACTTAGAGCCTCAAACGCCACCTTGAACATATTACTGAGACCCTGGGGAAAGGACTTCTTTTTCCCATGGAAAATGGCCTTCATTTGTGGCCACTTGGCCTGGCAGGCAGGGCAGTGCCAAGCCAGGAATCTACAAACTGTGCTGGATCCTTCCAGAACGAAAGCTGCCAGCAACTAGGACCCTGCAAGTCCTTAGAGCCCCAGATGCCACCAGTCATCTGACACCCAGAGCCTGGGCCAATGACTTCGTTTTCCCCATGGAAAATGGCCTCCATTTCTGGCCACTCGCCCTGACCAAGAGGGTGGTGCCCAGCAAGAAATTTGCAAGCTTTGCTGGATTGCTCCAAATCTAAAGCTACCACTTGTTGTTCTTCTATTTCTCTAGAGTCCCATCATGCTGTTCTCAGATTGCTAAAGTCCATACCTCCTCGGTGTGTTCTTATGGCTGCAGATCTTCACAGCACAGACGCTTTCTTCTGCATGCTGTTCTTTCCCAGTTCAGGGCTCCTTCAAGGCTCTCCCTGAATGGCTACGCCGCCCCCTTTTATCCCAGTTCTCTTCAATGCTCACAGCTGCAGCCCATCAAGGACAACCAGGACCTGTGGGACAGATATTCAAATAGAATCCATTTCCTCTACTCTAGCCAGTAAGTACTACCCTACAAGTCCTCAGAACCCCAAAGGCCACCTTTCATCTGACACCCAGACCCTGGGGAAAGGACTTCTTTTTCCCATGGCAAATGGCCTCCCTTGGCAGCCACTCACCCTGGCAGAAAGTGGGAGCCTAGCTAGAATGATGCAATCGTTGCTGGATTTTTCCAAAAGAAAAGCTGCCAGCAACTAGGGCCCTGGAAGTACTTAGAGCCTCAAACGCCACCTTGAACATATTCCTGAGACCCTGGGGAAAGGACTTCGTTTTTCCCATGGAAAATGGCCTTCATTTCTGGCCACTTGGCCTGGCAGGCAGGGCAGTGCCAAGCCAGGAATCTACAAACTCTGCTGGATCCTTCCAGAACGAAAGCTGCCAGCAACTAGGACCCTGCAAGTCCTTAGAGCCCCAGATGCCACCAGTCATCTGACACCCAGAGCCTGGGCCAATGACTTCGTTTTCCCCATGGAAAATGGCCTCCATTTCTGGCCACTCGCCCTGACCAAGAGGGTGGTGCCCAGCAAGAAATTTGCAAGCTTTGCTGGATTGCTCCAAATCGAAAGCTGCCACTTGTTGTTGTTCTATTTCTCTAGAGTCCCATCATGCTGTTCTCAGATTGCTAAAGTCCATACCTCCTCGGTGTGTTCTTATGGCTGCAGATCTTCACAGCACAGACGCTTTCTTCTGCATGCTGTTCTTTCCCAGTTCAGGGCTCCTTCAAGGCTCTCCCTGAATGGCTACGCCGCCCCCTTTTATCCCAGTTCTCTTCAATGCTCACAGCTGCAGCCCATCAAGGACAACCAGGACCTGTGGGGCAAAGCCTCTAGACAGATATTCAAATAGAATCCATTTCCTCTACTCTAGCCAGTAAGTACTACCCTACAAGTCCTCAGAACCCCAAAGGCCACCTTTCATCTGACACCCAGACCCTGGGGAAAGGACTTCTTTTTCCCATGGCAAATGGCCTCCCTTGGCAGCCACTCACCCTGGCAGAAAGTGGGAGCCTAGCTAGAATGATGCAATCGTTGCTGGATTTTTCCAAAAGAAAAGCTGCCAGCAACTAGGGCCCTGGAAGTACTTAGAGCCTCAAACGCCACCTTGAACATATTCCTGAGACCCTGGGGAAAGGACTTCGTTTTTCCCATGGGAAATGGCCTTCATTTGTGGCCACTTGGCCTGGCAGGCAGGGCAGTGCCAAGCCAGGAATCTACAAACTCTGCTGGATCCTTCCAGAACGAAAGCTGCCAGCAACTAGGACCCTGCAAGTCCTTAGAGCCCCAGATGCCACCAGTCATCTGACACCCAGAGCCTGGGCCAATGACTTCGTTTTCCCCATGGAAAATGGCCTCCATTTCTGGCCACTCGCCCTGACCAAGAGGGTGGTGCCCAGCAAGAAATTTGCAAGCTTTGCTGGATTGCTCCAAATCTAAAGCTACCACTTGTTGTTCTTCTATTTCTCTAGAGTCCCATCATGCTGTTCTCAGATTGCTAAAGTCCATACCTCCTCGGTGTGTTCTTATGGCTGCAGATCTTCACAGCACAGACGCTTTCTTCTGCATGCTGTTCTTTCCCAGTTCAGGGCTCCTTCAAGGCTCTCCCTGAATGGCTACGCCGCCCCCTTTTATCCCAGTTCTCTTCAATGCTCACAGCTGCAGCCCATCAAGGACAACCAGGACCTGTGGGACAGATATTCAAATAGAATCCATTTCCTCTACTCTAGCCAGTAAGTACTACCCTACAAGTCCTCAGAACCCCAAAGGCCACCTTTCATCTGACACCCAGACCCTGGGGAAAGGACTTCTTTTTCCCATGGCAAATGGCCTCCCTTGGCAGCCACTCACCCTGGCAGAAAGTGGGAGCCTAGCTAGAATGATGCAATCGTTGCTGGATTTTTCCAAAAGAAAAGCTGGCAGCAACTAGGGCCCTGGAAGTACTTAGAGCCTCAAACGCCACCTTGAACATATTCCTGAGACCCTGGGGAAAGGACTTCGTTTTTCCCATGGAAAATGGCCTTCATTTGTGGCCACTTGGCCTGGCAGGCAGGGCAGTGCCAAGCCAGGAATCTACAAACTCTGCTGGATCCTTCCAGAACGAAAGCTGCCAGCAACTAGGACCCTGCAAGTCCTTAGAGCCCCAGATGCCACCTGTCATCTGACACCCAGAGCCTGGGCCAATGACTTCGTTTTCCCCATGGAAAATGGCCTCCATTTCTGGCCACTCGCCCTGACCAAGAGGGTGGTGCCCAGCAAGAAATTTGCAAGCTTTGCTGGATTGCTCCAAATCGAAAGCTGCCACTTGTTGTTGTTTTATTTCTCTAGAGTCCCATCATGCTGTTCTCAGATTGCTAAAGTCCATACCTCCTCGGTGTGTTCTTATGGCTGCAGATCTTCACAGCACAGACGCTTTCTTCTGCATGCTGTTCTTTCCCAGTTCAGGGCTCCTTCAAGGCTCTCCCTGAATGGCTACGCCGCCCCCTTTTATCCCAGTTCTCTTCAATGCTCACAGCTGCAGCCCATCAAGGACAACCAGGACCTGTGGGGCAAAGCCTCTAGACAGATATTCAAATAGAATCCATTTCCTCTACTCTAGCCAGTAAGTACTACCCTACAAGTCCTCAGAACCCCAAAGGCCACCTTTCATCTGACACCCAGACCCTGGGGAAAGGACTTCTTTTTCCCATGGCAAATGGCCTCCCTTGGCAGCCACTCACCCTGGCAGAAAGTGGGAGCCTAGCTAGAATGATGCAATCGTTGCTGGATTTTTCCAAAAGAAAAGCTGCCAGCAACTAGGGCCCTGGAAGTACTTAGAGCCTCAAACGCCACCTTGAACATATTACTGAGACCCTGGGGAAAGGACTTCGTTTTTCCCATGGAAAATGGCCTTCATTTGTGGCCACTTGGCCTGGCAGGCAGGGCAGTGCCAAGCCAGGAATCTACAAACTCTGCTGGATCCTTCCAGAACGAAAGCTGCCAGCAACTAGGACCCTGCAAGTCCTTAGAGCCCCAGATGCCACCAGTCATCTGACACCCAGAGCCTGGGCCAATGACTTCGTTTTCCCCATGGAAAATGGCCTCCATTTCTGGCCACTCGCCCTGACCAAGAGGGTGGTGCCCAGCAAGAAATTTGCAAGCTTTGCTGGATTGCTCCAAATCGAAAGCTGCCACTTGTTGTTGTTCTATTTCTCTAGAGTCCCATCATGCTGTTCTCAGATTGCTAAAGTCCATACCTCCTCGGTGTGTTCTTATGGCTGCAGATCTTCACAGCACAGACGCTTTCTTCTGCATGCTGTTCTTTCCCAGTTCAGGGCTCCTTCAAGGCTCTCCCTGAATGGCTAAGCCGCCCCCTTTTATCCCAGTTCTCTTCAATGCTCACAGCTGCAGCCCATCAAGGACAACCAGGACCTGTGGGACAGATATTCAAATAGAATCCATTTCCTCTACTCTAGCCAGTAAGTACTACCCTACAAGTCCTCAGAACCCCAAAGGCCACCTTTCATCTGACACCCAGACCCTGGGGAAAGGACTTCTTTTTCCCATGGCAAATGGCCTCCCTTGGCAGCCACTCACCCTGGCAGAAAGTGGGAGCCTAGCTAGAATGATGCAATCGTTGCTGGATTTTTCCAAAAGAAAAGCTGCCAGCAACTAGGGCCCTGGAAGTACTTAGAGCCTCAAACGCCACCTTGAACATATTCCTGAGACCCTGGGGAAAGGACTTCGTTTTTCCCATGGGAAATGGCCTTCATTTGTGGCCACTCTGCCTGGCAGGCAGGGCAGTGCCAAGCCAGGAATCTACAAACTGTGCTGGATCCTTCCAGAACGAAAGCTGCCAGCAACTAGGACCCTGCAAGTCCTTACAGCCCCAGATGCCACCAGTCATCTGACACCCAGAGCCTGGGCCAATGACTTCGTTTTCCCCATGGAAAATGGCCTCCATTTCTGGCCACTCGCCCTGACCAAGAGGGTGGTGCCCAGCAAGAAATTTGCAAGCTTTGCTGGATTGCTCCAAATCTAAAGCTACCACTTGTTGTTGTTCTATTTCTCTAGAGTCCCATCATGCTGTTCTCAGATTGCTAAAGTCCATACCTCCTCGGTGTGTTCTTATGGCTGCAGATCTTCACAGCACAGACGCTTTCTTCTGCATGCTGTTCTTTCCCAGTTCAGGGCTCCTTCAAGGCTCTCCCTGAATGGCTAAGCCGCCCCCTTTTATCCCAGTTCTCTTCAATGCTCACAGCTGCAGCCCATCAAGGACAACCAGGACCTGTGGGACAGATATTCAAATAGAATCCATTTCCTCTACTCTAGCCAGTAAGTACTACCCTACAAGTCCTCAGAACCCCAAAGGCCACCTTTCATCTGACACCCAGACCCTGGGGAAAGGACTTCTTTTTCCCATGGCAAATGGCCTCCCTTGGCAGCCACTCACCCTGGCAGAAAGTGGGAGCCTAGCTAGAATGATGCAATCGTTGCTGGATTTTTCCAAAAGAAAAGCTGCCAGCAACTAGGGCCCTGGAAGTACTTAGAGCCTCAAACGCCACCTTGAACATATTACTGAGACCCTGGGGAAAGGACTTCTTTTTCCCATGGAAAATGGCCTTCATTTGTGGCCACTTGGCCTGGCAGGCAGGGCAGTGCCAAGCCAGGAATCTACAAACTCTGCTGGATCCTTCCAGAACGAAAGCTGCCAGCAACTAGGACCCTGCAAGTCCTTAGAGCCCCAGATGCCACCAGTCATCTGACACCCAGAGCCTGGGCCAATGACTTCGTTTTCCCCATGGAAAATGGCCTCCATTTCTGGCCACTCGCCCTGACCAAGAGGGTGGTGCCCAGCAAGAAATTTGCAAGCTTTGCTGGATTGCTCCAAATCGAAAGCTACCACTTGTTGTTGTTCTATTTCTCTAGAGTCCCATCATGCTGTTCTCAGATTGCTAAAGTCCATACCTCCTCGGTGTGTTCTTATGGCTGCAGATCTTCACAGCACAGACGCTTTCTTCTGCATGCTGTTCTTTCCCAGTTCAGGGCTCCTTCAAGGCTCTCCCTGAATGGCTACGCCGCCCCCTTTTATCCCAGTTCTCTTCAATGCTCACAGCTGCAGCCCATCAAGGACAACCAGGACCTGTGGGACAGATATTCAAATAGAATCCATTTCCTCTACTCTAGCCAGTAAGTACTACCCTACAAGTCCTCAGAACCCCAAAGGCCACCTTTCATCTGACACCCAGACCCTGGGGAAAGGACTTCTTTTTCCCATGGCAAATGGCCTCCCTTGGCAGCCACTCACCCTGGCAGAAAGTGGGAGCCTAGCTAGAATGATGCAATCGTTGCTGGATTTTTCCAAAAGAAAAGCTGGCAGCAACTAGGGCCCTGGAAGTACTTAGAGCCTCAAACGCCACCTTGAACATATTCCTGAGACCCTGGGGAAAGGACTTCGTTTTTCCCATGGAAAATGGCCTTCATTTGTGGCCACTTGGCCTGGCAGGCAGGGCAGTGCCAAGCCAGGAATCTACAAACTCTGCTGGATCCTTCCAGAACGAAAGCTGCCAGCAACTAGGACCCTGCAAGTCCTTACAGCCCCAGATGCCACCTGTCATCTGACACCCAGAGCCTGGGCCAATGACTTCGTTTTCCCCATGGAAAATGGCCTCCATTTCTGGCCACTCGCCCTGACCAAGAGGGTGGTGCCCAGCAAGAAATTTGCAAGCTTTGCTGGATTGCTCCAAATCGAAAGCTGCCACTTGTTGTTGTTTTATTTCTCTAGAGTCCCATCATGCTGTTCTCAGATTGCTAAAGTCCATACCTCCTCGGTGTGTTCTTATGGCTGCAGATCTTCACAGCACAGACGCTTTCTTCTGCATGCTGTTCTTTCCCAGTTCAGGGCTCCTTCAAGGCTCTCCCTGAATGGCTACGCCGCCCCCTTTTATCCCAGTTCTCTTCAATGCTCACAGCTGCAGCCCATCAAGGACAACCAGGACCTGTGGGGCAAAGCCTCTAGACAGATATTCAAATAGAATCCATTTCCTCTACTCTAGCCAGTAAGTACTACCCTACAAGTCCTCAGAACCCCAAAGGCCACCTTTCATCTGACACCCAGACCCTGGGGAAAGGACTTCTTTTTCCCATGGCAAATGGCCTCCCTTGGCAGCCACTCACCCTGGCAGAAAGTGGGAGCCTAGCTAGAATGATGCAATCGTTGCTGGATTTTTCCAAAAGAAAAGCTGCCAGCAACTAGGGCCCTGGAAGTACTTAGAGCCTCAAACGCCACCTTGAACATATTCCTGAGACCCTGGGGAAAGGACTTCGTTTTTCCCATGGAAAATGGCCTTCATTTCTGGCCACTTGGCCTGGCAGGCAGGGCAGTGCCAAGCCAGGAATCTACAAACTCTGCTGGATCCTTCCAGAACGAAAGCTGCCAGCAACTAGGACCCTGCAAGTCCTTAGAGCCCCAGATGCCACCAGTCATCTGACACCCAGAGCCTGGGCCAATGACTTCGTTTTCCCCATGGAAAATGGCCTCCATTTCTGGCCACTCGCCCTGACCAAGAGGGTGGTGCCCAGCAAGAAATTTGCAAGCTTTGCTGGATTGCTCCAAATCGAAAGCTGCCACTTGTTGTTGTTCTATTTCTCTAGAGTCCCATCATGCTGTTCTCAGATTGCTAAAGTCCATACCTCCTCGGTGTGTTCTTATGGCTGCAGATCTTCACAGCACAGACGCTTTCTTCTGCATGCTGTTCTTTCCCAGTTCAGGGCTCCTTCAAGGCTCTCCCTGAATGGCTACGCCGCCCCCTTTTATCCCAGTTCTCTTCAATGCTCACAGCTGCAGCCCATCAAGGACAACCAGGACCTGTGGGGCAAAGCCTCTAGACAGATATTCAAATAGAATCCATTTCCTCTACTCTAGCCAGTAAGTACTACCCTACAAGTCCTCAGAACCCCAAAGGCCACCTTTCATCTGACACCCAGACCCTGGGGAAAGGACTTCTTTTTCCCATGGCAAATGGCCTCCCTTGGCAGCCACTCACCCTGGCAGAAAGTGGGAGCCTAGCTAGAATGATGCAATCGTTGCTGGATTTTTCCAAAGAAAAGCTGCCAGCAACTAGGGCCCTGGAAGTACTTAGAGCCTCAAACGCCACCTTGAACATATTCCTGAGACCCTGGGGAAAGGACTTCGTTTTTCCCATGGGAAATGGCCTTCATTTGTGGCCACTTGGCCTGGCAGGCAGGGCAGTGCCAAGCCAGGAATCTACAAACTCTGCTGGATCCTTCCAGAACGAAAGCTGCCAGCAACTAGGACCCTGCAAGTCCTTAGAGCCCCAGATGCCACCAGTCATCTGACACCCAGAGCCTGGGCCAATGACTTCGTTTTCCCCATGGAAAATGGCCTCCATTTCTGGCCACTCGCCCTGACCAAGAGGGTGGTGCCCAGCAAGAAATTTGCAAGCTTTGCTGGATTGCTCCAAATCGAAAGCTGCCACTTGTTGTTGTTCTATTTCTCTAGAGTCCCATCATGCTGTTCTCAGATTGCTAAAGTCCATACCTCCTCGGTGTGTTCTTATGGCTGCAGATCTTCACAGCACAGACGCTTTCTTCTGCATGCTGTTCTTTCCCAGTTCAGGGCTCCTTCAAGGCTCTCCCTGAATGGCTACGCCGCCCCCTTTTATCCCAGTTCTCTTCAATGCTCACAGCTGCAGCCCATCAAGGACAACCAGGACCTGTGGGGCAAAGCCTCTAGACAGATATTCAAATAGAATCCATTTCCTCTACTCTAGCCAGTAAGTACTACCCTACAAGTCCTCAGAACCCCAAAGGCCACCTTTCATCTGACACCCAGACCCTGGGGAAAGGACTTCTTTTTCCCATGGCAAATGGCCTCCCTTGGCAGCCACTCACCCTGGCAGAAAGTGGGAGCCTAGCTAGAATGATGCAATCGTTGCTGGATTTTTCCAAAAGAAAAGCTGCCAGCAACTAGGGCCCTGGAAGTACTTAGAGCCTCAAACGCCACCTTGAACATATTCCTGAGACCCTGGGGAAAGGACTTCGTTTTTCCCATGGGAAATGGCCTTCATTTGTGGCCACTTGGCCTGGCAGGCAGGGCAGTGCCAAGCCAGGAATCTACAAACTCTGCTGGATCCTTCCAGAACGAAAGCTGCCAGCAACTAGGACCCTGCAAGTCCTTAGAGCCCCAGATGCCACCAGTCATCTGACACCCAGAGCCTGGGCCAATGACTTCGTTTTCCCCATGGAAAATGGCCTCCATTTCTGGCCACTCGCCCTGACCAAGAGGGTGGTGCCCAGCAAGAAATTTGCAAGCTTTGCTGGATTGCTCCAAATCTAAAGCTACCACTTGTTGTTCTTCTATTTCTCTAGAGTCCCATCATGCTGTTCTCAGATTGCTAAAGTCCATACCTCCTCGGTGTGTTCTTATGGCTGCAGATCTTCACAGCACAGACGCTTTCTTCTGCATGCTGTTCTTTCCCAGTTCAGGGCTCCTTCAAGGCTCTCCCTGAATGGCTACGCCGCCCCCTTTTATCCCAGTTCTCTTCAATGCTCACAGCTGCAGCCCATCAAGGACAACCAGGACCTGTGGGACAGATATTCAAATAGAATCCATTTCCTCTACTCTAGCCAGTAAGTACTACCCTACAAGTCCTCAGAACCCCAAAGGCCACCTTTCATCTGACACCCAGACCCTGGGGAAAGGACTTCTTTTTCCCATGGCAAATGGCCTCCCTTGGCAGCCACTCACCCTGGCAGAAAGTGGGAGCCTAGCTAGAATGATGCAATCGTTGCTGGATTTTTCCAAAAGAAAAGCTGGCAGCAACTAGGGCCCTGGAAGTACTTAGAGCCTCAAACGCCACCTTGAACATATTCCTGAGACCCTGGGGAAAGGACTTCGTTTTTCCCATGGAAAATGGCCTTCATTTGTGGCCACTTGGCCTGGCAGGCAGGGCAGTGCCAAGCCAGGAATCTACAAACTCTGCTGGATCCTTCCAGAACGAAAGCTGCCAGCAACTAGGACCCTGCAAGTCCTTAGAGCCCCAGATGCCACCTGTCATCTGACACCCAGAGCCTGGGCCAATGACTTCGTTTTCCCCATGGAAAATGGCCTCCATTTCTGGCCACTCGCCCTGACCAAGAGGGTGGTGCCCAGCAAGAAATTTGCAAGCTTTGCTGGATTGCTCCAAATCGAAAGCTGCCACTTGTTGTTGTTTTATTTCTCTAGAGTCCCATCATGCTGTTCTCAGATTGCTAAAGTCCATACCTCCTCGGTGTGTTCTTATGGCTGCAGATCTTCACAGCACAGACGCTTTCTTCTGCATGCTGTTCTTTCCCAGTTCAGGGCTCCTTCAAGGCTCTCCCTGAATGGCTACGCCGCCCCCTTTTATCCCAGTTCTCTTCAATGCTCACAGCTGCAGCCCATCAAGGACAACCAGGACCTGTGGGGCAAAGCCTCTAGACAGATATTCAAATAGAATCCATTTCCTCTACTCTAGCCAGTAAGTACTACCCTACAAGTCCTCAGAACCCAAAGGCCACCTTTCATCTGACACCCAGACCCTGGGGAAAGGACTTCTTTTTCCCATGGCAAATGGCCTCCCTTGGCAGCCACTCACCCTGGCAGAAAGTGGGAGCCTAGCTAGAATGATGCAATCGTTGCTGGATTTTTCCAAAAGAAAAGCTGCCAGCAACTAGGGCCCTGGAAGTACTTAGAGCCTCAAACGCCACCTTGAACATATTACTGAGACCCTGGGGAAAGGACTTCGTTTTTCCCATGGAAAATGGCCTTCATTTGTGGCCACTTGGCCTGGCAGGCAGGGCAGTGCCAAGCCAGGAATCTACAAACTCTGCTGGATCCTTCCAGAACGAAAGCTGCCAGCAACTAGGACCCTGCAAGTCCTTAGAGCCCCAGATGCCACCAGTCATCTGACACCCAGAGCCTGGGCCAATGACTTCGTTTTCCCCATGGAAAATGGCCTCCATTTCTGGCCACTCGCCCTGACCAAGAGGGTGGTGCCCAGCAAGAAATTTGCAAGCTTTGCTGGATTGCTCCAAATCGAAAGCTGCCACTTGTTGTTGTTCTATTTCTCTAGAGTCCCATCATGCTGTTCTCAGATTGCTAAAGTCCATACCTCCTCGGTGTGTTCTTATGGCTGCAGATCTTCACAGCACAGACGCTTTCTTCTGCATGCTGTTCTTTCCCAGTTCAGGGCTCCTTCAAGGCTCTCCCTGAATGCTACGCCGCCCCCTTTTATCCCAGTTCTCTTCAATGCTCACAGCTGCAGCCCATCAAGGACAACCAGGACCTGTGGGACAGATATTCAAATAGAATCCATTTCCTCTACTCTAGCCAGTAAGTACTACCCTACAAGTCCTCAGAACCCCAAAGGCCACCTTTCATCTGACACCCAGACCCTGGGGAAAGGACTTCTTTTTCCCATGGCAAATGGCCTCCCTTGGCAGCCACTCACCCTGGCAGAAAGTGGGAGCCTAGCTAGAATGATGCAATCGTTGCTGGATTTTTCCAAAAGAAAAGCTGGCAGCAACTAGGGCCCTGGAAGTACTTAGAGCCTCAAACGCCACCTTGAACATATTCCTGAGACCCTGGGGAAAGGACTTCGTTTTTCCCATGGGAAATGGCCTTCATTTGTGGCCACTCTGCCTGGCAGGCAGGGCAGTGCCAAGCCAGGAATCTACAAACTGTGCTGGATCCTTCCAGAACGAAAGCTGCCAGCAACTAGGACCCTGCAAGTCCTTAGAGCCCCAGATGCCACCAGTCATCTGACACCCAGAGCCTGGGCCAATGACTTCGTTTTCCCCATGGAAAATGGCCTCCATTTCTGGCCACTCGCCCTGACCAAGAGGGTGGTGCCCAGCAAGAAATTTGCAAGCTTTGCTGGATTGCTCCAAATCTAAAGCTACCACTTGTTGTTGTTCTATTTCTCTAGAGTCCCATCATGCTGTTCTCAGATTGCTAAAGTCCATACCTCCTCGGTGTGTTCTTATGGCTGCAGATCTTCACAGCACAGACGCTTTCTTCTGCATGCTGTTCTTTCCCAGTTCAGGGCTCCTTCAAGGCTCTCCCTGAATGGCTAAGCCGCCCCCTTTTATCCCAGTTCTCTTCAATGCTCACAGCTGCAGCCCATCAAGGACAACCAGGACCTGTGGGACAGATATTCAAATAGAATCCATTTCCTCTACTCTAGCCAGTAAGTACTACCCTACAAGTCCTCAGAACCCCAAAGGCCACCTTTCATCTGACACCCAGACCCTGGGGAAAGGACTTCTTTTTCCATGGCAAATGGCCTCCCTTGGCAGCCACTCACCTGGCAGAAAGTGGGAGCCTAGCTAGAATGATGCAATCGTTGCTGGATTTTTCCAAAAGAAAAGCTGCCAGCAACTAGGGCCCTGGAAGTACTTAGAGCCTCAAACGCCACCTTGAACATATTACTGAGACCCTGGGAAAGGACTTCTTTTTCCCATGGAAAATGGCCTTCATTTGTGGCCACTTGGCCTGGCAGGCAGGGCAGTGCCAAGCCAGGAATCTACAAACTCTGCTGGATCCTTCCAGAACGAAAGCTGCCAGCAACTAGGACCCTGCAAGTCCTTAGAGCCCCAGATGCCACCAGTCATCTGACACCCAGAGCCTGGGCCAATGACTTCGTTTTCCCCATGGAAAATGGCCTCCATTTCTGGCCACTCGCCCTGACCAAGAGGGTGGTGCCCAGCAAGAAATTTGCAAGCTTTGCTGGATTGCTCCAAATCGAAAGCTACCACTTGTTGTTGTTCTATTTCTCTAGAGTCCCATCATGCTGTTCTCAGATTGCTAAAGTCCATACCTCCTCGGTGTGTTCTTATGGCTGCAGATCTTCACAGCACAGACGCTTTCTTCTGCATGCTGTTCTTTCCCAGTTCAGGGCTCCTTCAAGGCTCTCCCTGAATGGCTACGCCGCCCCCTTTTATCCAGTTCTCTTCAATGCTCACAGCTGCAGCCCATCAAGGACAACCAGGACCTGTGGGACAGATATTCAAATAGAATCCATTTCCTCTACTCTAGCCAGTAAGTACTACCCTACAAGTCCTCAGAACCCCAAAGGCCACCTTTCATCTGACACCCAGACCCTGGGGAAAGGACTTCTTTTTCCCATGGCAAATGGCCTCCCTTGGCAGCCACTCACCCTGGCAGAAAGTGGGAGCCTAGCTAGAATGATGCAATCGTTGCTGGATTTTTCCAAAAGAAAAGCTGGCAGCAACTAGGGCCCTGGAAGTACTTAGAGCCTCAAACGCCACCTTGAACATATTCCTGAGACCCTGGGGAAAGGACTTCGTTTTTCCCATGGAAAATGGCCTTCATTTGTGGCCACTTGGCCTGGCAGCAGGGCAGTGCCAAGCCAGGAATCTACAAACTCTGCTGGATCCTTCCAGAACGAAAGCTGCCAGCAACTAGGACCCTGCAAGTCCTTACAGCCCCAGATGCCACCTGTCATCTGACACCCAGAGCCTGGGCCAATGACTTCGTTTTCCCCATGGAAAATGGCCTCCATTTCTGGCCACTCGCCCTGACCAAGAGGGTGGTGCCCAGCAAGAAATTTGCAAGCTTTGCTGGATTGCTCCAAATCGAAAGCTGCCACTTGTTGTTGTTTTATTTCTCTAGAGTCCCATCATGCTGTTCTCAGATTGCTAAAGTCCATACCTCCTCGGTGTGTTCTTATGGCTGCAGATCTTCACAGCACAGACGCTTTCTTCTGCATGCTGTTCTTTCCCAGTTCAGGGCTCCTTCAAGGCTCTCCCTGAATGGCTACGCCGCCCCCTTTTATCCCAGTTCTCTTCAATGCTCACAGCTGCAGCCCATCAAGGACAACCAGGACCTGTGGGGCAAAGCCTCTAGACAGATATTCAAATAGAATCCATTTCCTCTACTCTAGCCAGTAAGTACTACCCTACAAGTCCTCAGAACCCCAAAGGCCACCTTTCATCTGACACCCAGACCCTGGGGAAAGGACTTCTTTTTCCCATGGCAAATGGCCTCCCTTGGCAGCCACTCACCCTGGCAGAAAGTGGGAGCCTAGCTAGAATGATGCAATCGTTGCTGGATTTTTCCAAAAGAAAAGCTGCCAGCAACTAGGGCCCTGGAAGTACTTAGAGCCTCAAACGCCACCTTGAACATATTACTGAGACCCTGGGGAAAGGACTTCGTTTTTCCCATGGAAAATGGCCTTCATTTGTGGCCACTTGGCCTGGCAGGCAGGGCAGTGCCAAGCAGGAATCTACAAACTCTGCTGGATCCTTCCAGAACGAAAGCTGCAGCAACTAGGACCCTGCAAGTCCTTAGAGCCCCAGATGCCACCAGTCATCTGACACCCAGAGCCTGGGCCAATGACTTCGTTTTCCCCATGGAAAATGGCCTCCATTTCTGGCCACTCGCCCTGACCAAGAGGGTGGTGCCCAGCAAGAAATTTGCAAGCTTTGCTGGATTGCTCCAAATCTAAAGCTGCCACTTGTTGTTGTTCTATTTCTCTAGAGTCCCATCATGCTGTTCTCAGATTGCTAAAGTCCATACCTCCTCGGTGTGTTCTTATGGCTGCAGATCTTCACAGCACAGACGCTTTCTTCTGCATGCTGTTCTTTCCCAGTTCAGGGCTCCTTCAAGGCTCTCCCTGAATGGCTACGCCGCCCCCTTTTATCCAGTTCTCTTCAATGCTCACAGCTGCAGCCATCAAGGACAACCAGGACCTGTGGGACAGATATTCAAATAGAATCCATTTCCTCTACTCTAGCCAGTAAGTACTACCCTACAAGTCCTCAGAACCCCAAAGGCCACCTTTCATCTGACACCCAGACCCTGGGGAAAGGACTTCTTTTTCCCATGGCAAATGGCCTCCCTTGGCAGCCACTCACCCTGGCAGAAAGTGGGAGCCTAGCTAGAATGATGCAATCGTTGCTGGATTTTTCCAAAAGAAAAGCTGCCAGCAACTAGGGCCCTGGAAGTACTTAGAGCCTCAAACGCCACCTTGAACATATTACTGAGACCCTGGGGAAAGGACTTCTTTTTCCCATGGAAATGGCCTTCATTTGTGGCCACTTGGCCTGGCAGGCAGGGCAGTGCCAAGCCAGGAATCTACAAACTCTGCTGGATCCTTCCAGAACGAAAGCTGCCAGCAACTAGGACCCTGCAAGTCCTTAGAGCCCCAGATGCCACCAGTCATCTGACACCCAGAGCCTGGGCCAATGACTTCGTTTTCCCCATGGAAAATGGCCTCCATTTCTGGCCACTCGCCCTGACCAAGAGGGTGGTGCCCAGCAAGAAATTTGCAAGCTTTGCTGGATTGCTCCAAATCTAAAGCTACCACTTGTTGTTGTTCTATTTCTCTAGAGTCCCATCATGCTGTTCTCAGATGCTAAAGTCCATACCTCCTCGGTGTGTTCTTATGGCTGCAGATCTTCACAGCACAGACGCTTTCTTCTGCATGCTGTTCTTTCCCAGTTCAGGGCTCCTTCAAGGCTCTCCCTGAATGGCTACGCCGCCCCCTTTTATCCCAGTTCTCTTCAATGCTCACAGCTGCAGCCCATCAAGGACAACCAGGACCTGTGGGACAGATATTCAAATAGAATCCATTTCCTCTACTCTAGCCAGTAAGTACTACCCTACAAGTCCTCAGAACCCCAAAGGCCACCTTTCATCTGACACCCAGACCCTGGGGAAAGGACTTCTTTTTCCCATGGCAAATGGCCTCCCTTGGCAGCCACTCACCCTGGCAGAAAGTGGGAGCCTAGCTAGAATGATGCAATCGTTGCTGGATTTTTCCAAAAGAAAAGCTGGCAGCAACTAGGGCCCTGGAAGTACTTAGAGCCTCAAACGCCACCTTGAACATATTCCTGAGACCCTGGGGAAAGGACTTCGTTTTTCCCATGGAAAATGGCCTTCATTTGTGGCCACTTGGCCTGGCAGGCAGGGCAGTGCCAAGCCAGGAATCTACAAACTCTGCTGGATCCTTCCAGAACGAAAGCTGCCAGCAACTAGGACCCTGCAAGTCCTTAGAGCCCCAGATGCCACCTGTCATCTGACACCCAGAGCCTGGGCCAATGACTTCGTTTTCCCCATGGAAAATGGCCTCCATTTCTGGCCACTCGCCCTGACCAAGAGGGTGGTGCCCAGCAAGAAATTTTGCAAGCTTTGCTGGATTGCTCCAAATCGAAAGCTGCCACTTGTTGTTGTTTTATTCTCTAGAGTCCCATAATGCTGTTCTCAGATTGCTAAAGTCCATACCTCCTCGGTGTGTTCTTATGGCTGCAGATCTTCACAGCACAGACGCTTTCTTCTGCATGCTGTTCTTTCCCAGTTCAGGGCTCCTTCAAGGCTCTCCCTGAATGGCTACGCCGCCCCCTTTTATCCCAGTTCTCTTCAATGCTCACAGCTGCAGCCCATCAAGGACAACCAGGACCTGTGGGGCAAAGCCTCTAGACAGATATTCAAATAGAATCCATTTCCTCTACTCTAGCCAGTAAGTACTACCCTACAAGTCCTCAGAACCCCAAAGGCCACCTTTCATCTGACACCCAGACCCTGGGGAAAGGACTTCTTTTTCCCATGGCAAATGGCCTCCTTGGCAGCCACTCACCCTGGCAGAAAGTGGGAGCCTAGCTAGAATGATGCAATCGTTGCTGGATTTTTCCAAAAGAAAAGCTGCCAGCAACTAGGGCCCTGGAAGTACTTAGAGCCTCAAACGCCACCTTGAACATATTACTGAGACCCTGGGGAAAGGACTTCGTTTTTCCCATGGAAAATGGCCTTCATTTGTGGCCACTTGGCCTGGCAGGCAGGGCAGTGCAAGCCAGGATCTACAAACTGTGCTGGATCCTTCCAGAACGAAAGCTGCCAGCAACTAGGACCCTGCAAGTCCTTAGAGCCCCAGATGCCACCAGTCATCTGACACCCAGAGCCTGGGCCAATGACTTCGTTTTCCCCATGGAAAATGGCCTCCATTTCTGGCCACTCGCCCTGACCAAGAGGGTGGTGCCCAGCAAGAAATTTGCAAGCTTTGCTGGATTGCTCCAAATCGAAAGCTGCCACTTGTTGTTGTTCTATTTCTCTAGAGTCCCATCATGCTGTTCTCAGATTGCTAAAGTCCATACCTCCTCGGTGTGTTCTTATGGCTGCAGATCTTCACAGCACAGACGCTTTCTTCTGCATGCTGTTCTTTCCCAGTTCAGGGCTCCTTCAAGGCTCTCCCTGAATGGCTACGCCGCCCCCTTTTATCCAGTTCTCTTCAATGCTCACAGCTGCAGCCCATCAAGGACAACCAGGACCTGTGGGACAGATATTCAAATAGAATCCATTTCCTCTACTCTAGCCAGTAAGTACTACCCTACAAGTCCTCAGAACCCCAAAGGCCACCTTTCATCTGACACCCAGACCCTGGGGAAAGGACTTCTTTTTCCCATGGCAAATGGCCTCCCTTGGCAGCCACTCACCCTGGCAGAAAGTGGGAGCCTAGCTAGAATGATGCAATCGTTGCTGGATTTTTCCAAAAGAAAAGCTGCCAGCAACTAGGGCCCTGGAAGTACTTAGAGCCTCAAACGCCACCTTGAACATATTACTGAGACCCTGGGGAAAGGACTTCTTTTTCCCATGGAAAATGGCCTTCATTTGTGGCCACTTGGCCTGGCAGGCAGGCAGTGCCAAGCCAGGAATCTACAAACTCTGCTGGATCCTTCCAGAACGAAAGCTGCCAGCAACTAGGACCCTGCAAGTCCTTAGAGCCCCAGATGCCACCAGTCATCTGACACCCAGAGCCTGGGCCAATGACTTTGTTTTCCCCATGGAAAATTGCCTCCATTTCTGGCCACTCGCCCTGACCAAGAGGGTGGTGCCAGCAAGAAATTTGCAAGCTTTGCTGGATTGCTCCAAATCGAAAGCTGCACTTGTTGTTGTTCTATTTCTCTAGAGTCCCATCATGCTGTTCTCAGATTGCTAAAGTCCATACCTCCTCGGTGTGTTCTTATGGCTGCAGATCTTCACAGCACAGACGCTTTCTTCTGCATGCTGTTCTTTCCCAGTTCAGGGCTCCTTCAAGGCTCTCCCTGAATGGCTACGCCGCCCCCTTTTATCCCAGTTCTCTTCAATGCTCACAGCTGCAGCCCATCAAGGACAACCAGGACCTGTGGGGCAAAGCCTCTAGACAGATATTCAAATAGAATCCATTTCCTCTACTCTAGCCAGTAAGTACTACCCTACAAGTCCTCAGAACCCCAAAGGCCACCTTTCATCTGACACCCAGACCCTGGGGAAAGGACTTCTTTTTCCCATGGCAAATGGCCTCCCTTGGCAGCCACTCACCCTGGCAGAAAGTGGGAGCCTAGCTAGAATGATGCAATCGTTGCTGGATTTTTCCAAAAGAAAAGCTGGCAGCAACTAGGGCCCTGGAAGTACTTAGAGCCTCAAACGCCACCTTGAACATATTCCTGAGACCCTGGGGAAAGGACTTCGTTTTTCCCATGGAAAATGGCCTTCATTTGTGGCCACTTGGCCTGGCAGGCAGGGCAGTGCCAAGCCAGGAATCTACAAACTCTGCTGGATCCTTCCAGAACGAAAAGCTGCAGCAACTAGGACCCTGCAAGTCCTTCACAGCCCCAGATGCCACCAGTCATCTGACACCCAGAGCCTGGGCCAATGACTTCGTTTTCCCCATGGAAAATGGCCTCCATTTCTGGCCACTCGCCCTGACCAAGAGGGTGGTGCCCAGCAAGAAATTTGCAAGCTTTGCTGGATTGCTCCAAATCTAAAGCTACCACTTGTTGTTGTTCTATTTCTCTAGAGTCCCATCATGCTGTTCTCAGATTGCTAAAGTCCATACCTCCTCGGTGTGTTCTTATGGCTGCAGATCTTCACAGCACAGACGCTTTCTTCTGCATGCTGTTCTTTCCCAGTTCAGGGCTCCTTCAAGGCTCTCCCTGAATGGCTACGCCGCCCCCTTTTATCCCAGTTCTCTTCAATGCTCACAGCTGCAGCCCATCAAGGACAACCAGGACCTGTGGGACAGATATTCAAATAGAATCCATTTCCTCTACTCTAGCCAGTAAGTAGTACCCTACAAGTCCTCAGAACCCCAAAGGCCACCTTTCATCTGACACCCAGACCCTGGGGAAAGGACTTCTTTTTCCCATGGCAAATGGCCTCCCTTGGCAGCCACTCACCCTGGCAGAAAGTGGGAGCCTAGCTAGAATGATGCAATCGTTGCTGGATTTTTCCAAAAGAAAAGCTGGCAGCAACTAGGGCCCTGGAAGTACTTAGAGCCTCAAACGCCACCTTGAACATATTCCTGAGACCCTGGGGAAAGGACTTCGTTTTTCCCATGGAAAATGGCCTTCATTTGTGGCCACTTGGCCTGGCAGGCAGGGCAGTGCCAAGCCAGGAATCTACAAACTCTGCTGGATCCTTCCAGAACGAAAGCTGCCAGCAACTAGGACCCTGCAAGTCCTTACAGCCCCAGATGCCACCAGTCATCTGACACCCAGAGCCTGGGCCAATGACTTCGTTTTCCCCATGGAAAATGGCCTCCATTTCTGGCCACTCGCCCTGACCAAGAGGGTGGTGCCCAGCAAGAAATTTGCAAGCTTTGCTGGATTGCTCCAAATCTAAAGCTACCACTTGTTGTTCTTCTATTTCTCTAGAGTCCCATCATGCTGTTCTCAGATTGCTAAAGTCCATACCTCCTCGGTGTGTTCTTATGGCTGCAGATCTTCACAGCACAGACGCTTTCTTCTGCATGCTGTTCTTTCCCAGTTCAGGGCTCCTTCAAGGCTCTCCCTGAATGGCTACGCCGCCCCCTTTTATCCCAGTTCTCTTCAATGCTCACAGCTGCAGCCCATCAAGGACAACCAGGACCTGTGGGACAGATATTCAAATAGAATCCATTTCCTCTACTCTAGCCAGTAAGTACTACCCTACAAGTCCTCAGAACCCCAAAGGCCACCTTTCATCTGACACCCAGACCCTGGGGAAAGGACTTCTTTTTCCCATGGCAAATGGCCTCCCTTGGCAGCCACTCACCCTGGCAGAAAGTGGGAGA
>NW_027509968.1:0-79032 GCF_051311805.1 Agelaius phoeniceus
CAGATATTCAAATAGAATCCATTTCCTCTACTCTAGCCAGTAAGTACTACCCTACAAGTCCTCAGAACCCCAAAGGCCACCTTTCATCTGACACCCAGACCCTGGGGAAAGGACTTCTTTTTCCCATGGCAAATGGCCTCCCTTGGCAGCCACTCACCCTGGCAGAAAGTGGGAGCCTAGCTAGAATGATGCAATCGTTGCTGGATTTTTCCAAAAGAAAAGCTGCCAGCAACTAGGGCCCTGGAAGTACTTAGAGCCTCAAACGCCACCTTGAACATATTCCTGAGACCCTGGGAAAGGACTTCGTTTTTCCCATGGAAAATGGCCTTCATTTGTGGCCACTCTGCCTGGCAGGCAGGGCAGTGCCAAGCCAGGAATCTACAAACTCTGCTGGATCCTTCCAGAACGAAAGCTGCCAGCAACTAGGACCCTGCAAGTCCTTACAGCCCCAGATGCCACCAGTCATCTGACACCCAGAGCCTGGGCCAATGACTTCGTTTTCCCCATGGAAAATGGCCTCCATTTCTGCCACTCGCCCCTGACCAAGAGGGTGGTGCCCAGCAAGAAATTTGCAAGCTTTGCTGGATTGCTCCAAATCGAAACCTGCCACTTGTTGTTCTTCTATTTCTCTAGAGTCCCATCATGCTGTTCTCAGATTGCTAAAGTCCATACCTCCTCGGTGTGTTCTTATGGCTGCAGATCTTCACAGCACAGACGCTTTCTTCTGCATGCTGTTCTTTCCCAGTTCAGGGCTCCTTCAAGGCTCTCCCTGAATGGCTACGCCGCCCCCTTTTATCCCAGTTCTCTTCAATGCTCACAGCTGCAGCCCATCAAGGACAACCAGGACCTGTGGGGCAAAGCCTCTAGACAGATATTCAAATAGAATCCATTTCCTCTACTCTAGCCAGTAAGTACTACCCTACAAGTCCTCAGAACCCCAAAGGCCACCTTTCATCTGACACCCAGACCCTGGGGAAAGGACTTCTTTTTCCCATGGCAAATGGCCTCCCTTGGCAGCCACTCACCCTGGCAGAAAGTGGGAGCCTAGCTAGAATGATGCAATCGTTGCTGGATTTTTCCAAAAGAAAAGCTGCCAGCAACTAGGGCCCTGGAAGTACTTAGAGCCTCAAACGCCACCTTGAACATATTCCTGAGACCTGGGGAAAGGACTTCGTTTTTCCCATGGAAAATGGCCTTCATTTGTGGCCACTTGGCCTGGCAGGCAGGGCAGTGCCAAGCCAGGAATCTACAAACTGTGCTGGATCCTTCCAGAACGAAAGCTGCCAGCAACTAGGACCCTGCAAGTCCTTAGAGCCCCAGACGCCACCTGTCATCTGACACCCAGAGCCTGGGCCAATGACTTCGTTTCCCCATGGAAAATGGCCTCCATTTCTGGCCACTCGCCCTGACCAAGAGGGTGGTGCCCAGCAAGAAATTTGCAAGCTTTGCTGGATTGCTCCAAATCGAAAGCTGCCACTTGTTGTTGTTCTATTTCTCTAGAGTCCCATCATGCTGTTCTCAGATTGCTAAAGTCCATACCTCCTCGGTGTGTTCTTATGGCTGCAGATCTTCACAGCACAGACGCTTTCTTCTGCATGCTGTTCTTTCCCAGTTCAGGGCTCCTTCAAGGCTCTCCCTGAATGGCTACGCCGCCCCTTTTATCCCAGTTCTCTTCAATGCTCACAGCTGCAGCCCATCAAGGACAACCAGGACCTGTGGGCAAAGCCTCTAGACAGATATTCAAATAGAATCCATTTCCTCTACTCTAGCCAGTAAGTAGTACCCTACAAGTCCTCAGAACCCCAAAGGCCACCTTTCATCTGACACCCAGACCCTGGGGAAAGGACTTCTTTTTCCCATGGCAAATGGCCTCCCTTGGCAGCCACTCACCCTGGCAGAAAGTGGGAGCCTAGCTAGAATGATGCAATCGTTGCTGGATTTTTCCAAAAGAAAAGCTGGCAGCAACTAGGGCCCTGGAAGTACTTAGAGCCTCAAACGCCACCTTGAACATATTCCTGAGACCCTGGGGAAAGGACTTCGTTTTTCCATGGAAAATGGCCTCATTTGTGGCCACTCTGCCTGGCAGGCAGGGCAGTGCCAAGCCAGGAATCTACAAACTCTGCTGGATCCTTCCAGAACGAAAGCTGCAGCAACTAGGACCCTGCAAGTCCTTAGAGCCCCAGATGCCACCTGTCATCTGACACCCAGAGCCTGGGCCAATGACTTCGTTTTCCCCATGGAAAATGGCCTCCATTTCTGGCCACTCGCCCTGACCAAGAGGGTGGTGCCCAGCAAGAAATTTGCAAGCTTTGCTGGATTGCTCCAAATCTAAGCTACCACTTGTTGTTGTTCTATTTCTCTAGAGTCCCATCATGCTGTTCTCAGATTGCTAAAGTCCATACCTCCTCGGTGTGTTCTTATGGCTGCAGATCTTCACAGCACAGACGCTTTCTTCTGCATGCTGTTCTTTCCCAGTTCAGGGCTCCTTCAAGGCTCTCCTGAATGGCTACGCCGCCCCCTTTTATCCCAGTTCTCTTCAATGCTCACAGCTGCAGCCCATCAAGGACAACCAGGACCTGTGGGACAGATATTCAAATAGAATCCATTTCCTCTACTCTAGCCAGTAAGTACTACCCTACAAGTCCTCAGAACCCCAAAGGCCACCTTTCATCTGACACCCAGACCCTGGGGAAAGGACTTCTTTTTCCCATGGCAAATGGCCTCCCTTGGCAGCCACTCACCCTGGCAGAAAGTGGGAGCCTAGCTAGAATGATGCAATCGTTGCTGGATTTTTCCAAAAGAAAAGCTGGCAGCAACTAGGGCCCTGGAAGTACTTAGAGCCTCAAACGCCACCTTGAACATATTACTGAGACCCTGGGGAAAGGACTTCGTTTTTCCCATGGAAAATGGCCTTCATTTGTGGCCACTCTGCCTGGCAGGCAGGGCAGTGCCAAGCCAGGAATCTACAAACTCTGCTGGATCCTTCCAGAACGAAAGCTGCCAGCAACTAGGACCCTGCAAGTCCTTAGAGCCCCAGATGCCACCAGTCATCTGACACCCAGAGCCTGGGCAATGACTTCGTTTTCCCCATGGAAAATGGCCTCCATTTCTGGCCACTCGCCCTGACCAAGAGGGTGGTGCCCAGCAAGAAATTTGCAAGCTTTGCTGGATTGCTCCAAATCGAAAGCTACCACTTGTTGTTCTTCTATTTCTCTAGAGTCCCATCATGCTGTTCTCAGATTGCTAAAGTCCATACCTCCTCGGTGTGTTCTTATGGCTGCAGATCTTCACAGCACAGACGCTTTCTTCTGCATGCTGTTCTTTCCCAGTTCAGGGCTCCTTCAAGGCTCTCCCTGAATGGCTACGCCGCCCCTTTTATCCAGTTCTCTTCAATGCTCACAGCTGCAGCCATCAAGGACAACCAGGACCTGTGGGACAGATATTCAAATAGAATCCATTTCCTCTACTCTAGCCAGTAAGTACTACCCTACAAGTCCTCAGAACCCCAAAGGCCACCTTTCATCTGACACCAGACCCTGGGGAAAGGACTTCTTTTTCCCATGGCAAATGGCCTCCCTTGCAGCCACTCACCCTGGCAGAAAGTGGGAGCCTAGCTAGAATGATGCAATCGTTGCTGGATTTTTCCAAAAGAAAAGCTGCCAGCAACTAGGGCCCTGGAAGTACTTAGAGCCTCAAACGCCACCTTGAACATATTCCTGAGACCCTGGGAAAGGACTTCGTTTTTCCCATGGAAAATGGCCTTCATTTGTGGCCACTCTGCCTGGCAGGCAGGGCAGTGCCAAGCCAGGAATCTACAAACTCTGCTGGATCCTTCCAGAACGAAAGCTGCCAGCAACTAGGACCCTGCAAGTCCTTACAGCCCCAGATGCCACCAGTCATCTGACACCCAGAGCCTGGGCCAATGACTTCGTTTTCCCCATGGAAAATGGCCTCCATTTCTGGCCACTCGCCCTGACCAAGAGGGTGGTGCCCAGCAAGAAATTTGCAAGCTTTGCTGGATTGCTCCAAATCGAAACCTGCCACTTGTTGTTCTTCTATTTCTCTAGAGTCCCATCATGCTGTTCTCAGATTGCTAAAGTCCATACCTCCTCGGTGTGTTCTTATGGCTGCAGATCTTCACAGCACAGACGCTTTCTTCTGCATGCTGTTCTTTCCCAGTTCAGGGCTCCTTCAAGGCTCTCCCTGAATGGCTACGCCGCCCCCTTTTATCCCAGTTCTCTTCAATGCTCACAGCTGCAGCCCATCAAGGACAACCAGGACCTGTGGGGCAAAGCCTCTAGACAGATATTCAAATAGAATCCATTTCCTCTACTCTAGCCAGTAAGTACTACCCTACAAGTCCTCAGAACCCCAAAGGCCACCTTTCATCTGACACCCAGACCCTGGGGAAAGGACTTCTTTTTCCCATGGCAAATGGCCTCCCTTGGCAGCCACTCACCCTGGCAGAAAGTGGGAGCCTAGCTAGAATGATGCAATCGTTGCTGGATTTTTCCAAAAGAAAAGCTGGCAGCAACTAGGGCCCTGGAAGTACTTAGAGCCTCAAACGCCACCTTGAACATATTCCTGAGACCCTGGGGAAAGGACTTCGTTTTTCCCATGGAAAATGGCCTTCATTTGTGGCCACTCTGCCTGGCAGGCAGGGCAGTGCCAAGCCAGGAATCTACAAACTCTGCTGGATCCTTCCAGAACGAAAGCTGCCAGCAACTAGGACCCTGCAAGTCCTTAGAGCCCCAGATGCCACCAGTCATCTGACACCCAGAGCCTGGGCCAATGACTTCGTTTTCCCCATGGAAAATGGCCTCCATTTCTGGCCACTCGCCCTGACCAAGAGGGTGGTGCCCAGCAAGAAATTTGCAAGCTTTGCTGGATTGCTCCAAATCGAAACCTGCCACTTGTTGTTCTTCTATTTCTCTAGAGTCCCATCATGCTGTTCTCAGATTGCTAAAGTCCATACCTCCTCGGTGTGTTCTTATGGCTGCAGATCTTCACAGCACAGACGCTTTCTTCTGCATGCTGTTCTTTCCCAGTTCAGGGCTCCTTCAAGGCTCTCCCTGAATGGCTACGCCGCCCCCTTTTATCCCAGTTCTCTTCAATGCTCACAGCTGCAGCCCATCAAGGACAACCAGGACCTGTGGGGCAAAGCCTCTAGACAGATATTCAAATAGAATCCATTTCCTCTACTCTAGCCAGTAAGTACTACCCTACAAGTCCTCAGAACCCCAAAGGCCACCTTTCATCTGACACCCAGACCCTGGGGAAAGGACTTCTTTTTCCCATGGCAAATGGCCTCCCTTGGCAGCCACTCACCCTGGCAGAAAGTGGGAGCCTAGCTAGAATGATGCAATCGTTGCTGGATTTTTCCAAAAGAAAAGCTGGCAGCAACTAGGGCCCTGGAAGTACTTAGAGCCTCAAACGCCACCTTGAACATATTCCTGAGACCCTGGGGAAAGGACTTCGTTTTTCCCATGGGAAATGGCCTTCATTTGTGGCCACTTGGCCTGGCAGGCAGGGCAGTGCCAAGCCAGGAATCTACAAACTCTGCTGGATCCTTCCAGAACGAAAGCTGCCAGCAACTAGGACCCTGCAAGTCCTTAGAGCCCCAGATGCCACCAGTCATCTGACACCCAGAGCCTGGGCCAATGACTTCGTTTTCCCCATGGAAAATGGCCTCCATTTCTGGCCACTCGCCCTGACCAAGAGGGTGGTGCCCAGCAAGAAATTTGCAAGCTTTGCTGGATTGCTCCAAATCTAAAGCTACCACTTGTTGTTGTTCTATTTCTCTAGAGTCCCATCATGCTGTTCTCAGATTGCTAAAGTCCATACCTCCTCGGTGTGTTCTTATGGCTGCAGATCTTCACAGCACAGACGCTTTCTTCTGCATGCTGTTCTTTCCCAGTTCAGGGCTCCTTCAAGGCTCTCCCTGAATGGCTACGCCGCCCCCTTTTATCCCAGTTCTCTTCAATGCTCACAGCTGCAGCCCATCAAGGACAACCAGGACCTGTGGGACAGATATTCAAATAGAATCCATTTCCTCTACTCTAGCCAGTAAGTACTACCCTACAAGTCCTCAGAACCCCAAAGGCCACCTTTCATCTGACACCCAGACCCTGGGGAAAGGACTTCTTTTTCCCATGGCAAATGGCCTCCCTTGGCAGCCACTCACCCTGGCAGAAAGTGGGAGCCTAGCTAGAATGATGCAATCGTTGCTGGATTTTTCCAAAAGAAAAGCTGCCAGCAACTAGGGCCCTGGAAGTACTTAGAGCCTCAAACGCCACCTTGAACATATTACTGAGACCCTGGGGAAAGGACTTCGTTTTTCCCATGGAAAATGGCCTTCATTTGTGGCCACTTGGCCTGGCAGGCAGGGCAGTGCCAAGCCAGGAATCTACAAACTCTGCTGGATCCTTCCAGAACGAAAGCTGCCAGCAACTAGGACCCTGCAAGTCCTTAGAGCCCCAGATGCCACCTGTCATCTGACACCCAGAGCCTGGGCCAATGACTTCGTTTTCCCCATGGAAAATGGCCTCCATTTCTGGCCACTCGCCCTGACCAAGAGGGTGGTGCCCAGCAAGAAATTTGCAAGCTTTGCTGGATTGCTCCAAATCTAAAGCTACCACTTGTTGTTCTTCTATTTCTCTAGAGTCCCATCATGCTGTTCTCAGATTGCTAAAGTCCATACCTCCTCGGTGTGTTCTTATGGCTGCAGATCTTCACAGCACAGACGCTTTCTTCTGCATGCTGTTCTTTCCCAGTTCAGGGCTCCTTCAAGGCTCTCCCTGAATGGCTACGCCGCCCCCTTTTATCCCAGTTCTCTTCAATGCTCACAGCTGCAGCCCATCAAGGACAACCAGGACCTGTGGGACAGATATTCAAATAGAATCCATTTCCTCTACTCTAGCCAGTAAGTACTACCCTACAAGTCCTCAGAACCCCAAAGGCCACCTTTCATCTGACACCCAGACCCTGGGGAAAGGACTTCTTTTTCCCATGGCAAATGGCCTCCCTTGGCAGCCACTCACCCTGGCAGAAAGTGGGAGCCTAGCTAGAATGATGCAATCGTTGCTGGATTTTTCCAAAAGAAAAGCTGCCAGCAACTAGGGCCCTGGAAGTACTTAGAGCCTCAAACGCCACCTTGAACATATTCCTGAGACCCTGGGGAAAGGACTTCGTTTTTCCCATGGAAAATGGCCTTCATTTGTGGCCACTTGGCCTGGCAGGCAGGGCAGTGCCAAGCCAGGAATCTACAAACTGTGCTGGATCCTTCCAGAACGAAAGCTGCCAGCAACTAGGACCCTGCAAGTCCTTAGAGCCCCAGACGCCACCTGTCATCTGACACCCAGAGCCTGGGCCAATGACTTCGTTTTCCCCATGGAAAATGGCCTCCATTTCTGGCCACTCGCCCTGACCAAGAGGGTGGTGCCCAGCAAGAAATTTGCAAGCTTTGCTGGATTGCTCCAAATCGAAAGCTGCCACTTGTTGTTGTTCTATTTCTCTAGAGTCCCATCATGCTGTTCTCAGATTGCTAAAGTCCATACCTCCTCGGTGTGTTCTTATGGCTGCAGATCTTCACAGCACAGACGCTTTCTTCTGCATGCTGTTCTTTCCCAGTTCAGGGCTCCTTCAAGGCTCTCCCTGAATGGCTAAGCCGCCCCCTTTTATCCCAGTTCTCTTCAATGCTCACAGCTGCAGCCCATCAAGGACAACCAGGACCTGTGGGGCAAAGCCTCTAGACAGATATTCAAATAGAATCCATTTCCTCTACTCTAGCCAGTAAGTACTACCCTACAAGTCCTCAGAACCCCAAAGGCCACCTTTCATCTGACACCCAGACCCTGGGGAAAGGACTTCTTTTTCCCATGGCAAATGGCCTCCCTTGGCAGCCACTCACCCTGGCAGAAAGTGGGAGCCTAGCTAGAATGATGCAATCGTTGCTGGATTTTTCCAAAAGAAAAGCTGCCAGCAACTAGGGCCCTGGAAGTACTTAGAGCCTCAAACGCCACCTTGAACATATTCCTGAGACCCTGGGGAAAGGACTTCGTTTTTCCCATGGAAAATGGCCTTCATTTGTGGCCACTTGGCCTGGCAGGCAGGGCAGTGCCAAGCCAGGAATCTACAAACTCTGCTGGATCCTTCCAGAACGAAAGCTGCCAGCAACTAGGACCCTGCAAGTCCTTAGAGCCCCAGATGCCACCTGTCATCTGACACCCAGAGCCTGGGCCAATGACTTCGTTTTCCCCATGGAAAATGGCCTCCATTTCTGGCCACTCGCCCTGACCAAGAGGGTGGTGCCCAGCAAGAAATTTGCAAGCTTTGCTGGATTGCTCCAAATCTAAAGCTACCACTTGTTGTTCTTCTATTTCTCTAGAGTCCCATCATGCTGTTCTCAGATTGCTAAAGTCCATACCTCCTCGGTGTGTTCTTATGGCTGCAGATCTTCACAGCACAGACGCTTTCTTCTGCATGCTGTTCTTTCCCAGTTCAGGGCTCCTTCAAGGCTCTCCCTGAATGGCTACGCCGCCCCCTTTTATCCCAGTTCTCTTCAATGCTCACAGCTGCAGCCCATCAAGGACAACCAGGACCTGTGGGACAGATATTCAAATAGAATCCATTTCCTCTACTCTAGCCAGTAAGTACTACCCTACAAGTCCTCAGAACCCCAAAGGCCACCTTTCATCTGACACCCAGACCCTGGGGAAAGGACTTCTTTTTCCCATGGCAAATGGCCTCCCTTGGCAGCCACTCACCCTGGCAGAAAGTGGGAGCCTAGCTAGAATGATGCAATCGTTGCTGGATTTTTCCAAAAGAAAAGCTGCCAGCAACTAGGGCCCTGGAAGTACTTAGAGCCTCAAACGCCACCTTGAACATATTCCTGAGACCCTGGGGAAAGGACTTCGTTTTTCCCATGGAAAATGGCCTTCATTTGTGGCCACTTGGCCTGGCAGGCAGGGCAGTGCCAAGCCAGGAATCTACAAACTGTGCTGGATCCTTCCAGAACGAAAGCTGCCAGCAACTAGGACCCTGCAAGTCCTTAGAGCCCCAGACGCCACCTGTCATCTGACACCCAGAGCCTGGGCCAATGACTTCGTTTTCCCCATGGAAAATGGCCTCCATTTCTGGCCTCTCACCCTGACCAAGAGGGTGGTGCCCAGCAAGAAATTTGCAAGCTTTGCTGGATTGCTCCAAATCGAAAGCTGCCACTTGTTGTTGTTCTATTTCTCTAGAGTCCCATAATGCTGTTCTCAGATTGCTAAAGTCCATACCTCCTCGGTGTGTTCTTATGGCTGCAGATCTTCACAGCACAGACGCTTTCTTCTGCATGCTGTTCTTTCCCAGTTCAGGGCTCCTTCAAGGCTCTCCCTGAATGGCTAAGCCGCCCCCTTTTATCCCAGTTCTCTTCAATGCTCACAGCTGCAGCCCATCAAGGACAACCAGGACCTGTGGGGCAAAGCCTCTAGACAGATATTCAAATAGAATCCATTTCCTCTACTCTAGCCAGTAAGTACTACCCTACAAGTCCTCAGAACCCCAAAGGCCACCTTTCATCTGACACCCAGACCCTGGGGAAAGGACTTCTTTTTCCCATGGCAAATGGCCTCCCTTGGCAGCCACTCACCCTGGCAGAAAGTGGGAGCCTAGCTAGAATGATGCAATCGTTGCTGGATTTTTCCAAAAGAAAAGCTGCCAGCAACTAGGGCCCTGGAAGTACTTAGAGCCTCAAACGCCACCTTGAACATATTACTGAGACCCTGGGGAAAGGACTTCGTTTTTCCCATGGAAAATGGCCTTCATTTCTGGCCACTTGGCCTGGCAGGCAGGGCAGTGCCAAGCCAGGAATCTACAAACTCTGCTGGATCCTTCCAGAACGAAAGCTGCCAGCAACTAGGACCCTGCAAGTCCTTAGAGCCCCAGATGCCACCAGTCATCTGACACCCAGAGCCTGGGCCAATGACTTCGTTTTCCCCATGGAAAATGGCCTCCATTTCTGGCCACTCGCCCTGACCAAGAGGGTGGTGCCCAGCAAGAAATTTGCAAGCTTTGCTGGATTGCTCCAAATCGAAAGCTGCCACTTGTTGTTGTTCTATTTCTCTAGAGTCCCATCATGCTGTTCTCAGATTGCTAAAGTCCATACCTCCTCGGTGTGTTCTTATGGCTGCAGATCTTCACAGCACAGACGCTTTCTTCTGCATGCTGTTCTTTCCCAGTTCAGGGCTCCTTCAAGGCTCTCCCTGAATGGCTACGCCGCCCCCTTTTATCCCAGTTCTCTTCAATGCTCACAGCTGCAGCCCATCAAGGACAACCAGGACCTGTGGGGCAAAGCCTCTAGACAGATATTCAAATAGAATCCATTTCCTCTACTCTAGCCAGTAAGTACTACCCTACAAGTCCTCAGAACCCCAAAGGCCACCTTTCATCTGACACCCAGACCCTGGGGAAAGGACTTCTTTTTCCCATGGCAAATGGCCTCCCTTGGCAGCCACTCACCCTGGCAGAAAGTGGGAGCCTAGCTAGAATGATGCAATCGTTGCTGGATTTTTCCAAAAGAAAAGCTGGCAGCAACTAGGGCCCTGGAAGTACTTAGAGCCTCAAACGCCACCTTGAACATATTCCTGAGACCCTGGGGAAAGGACTTCGTTTTTCCCATGGAAAATGGCCTTCATTTGTGGCCACTCTGCCTGGCAGGCAGGGCAGTGCCAAGCCAGGAATCTACAAACTCTGCTGGATCCTTCCAGAACGAAAGCTGCCAGCAACTAGGACCCTGCAAGTCCTTAGAGCCCCAGATGCCACCAGTCATCTGACACCCAGAGCCTGGGCCAATGACTTCGTTTTCCCCATGGAAAATGGCCTCCATTTCTGGCCACTCGCCCTGACCAAGAGGGTGGTGCCCAGCAAGAAATTTGCAAGCTTTGCTGGATTGCTCCAAATCTAAAGCTGCCACTTGTTGTTGTTCTATTTCTCTAGAGTCCCATCATGCTGTTCTCAGATTGCTAAAGTCCATACCTCCTCGGTGTGTTCTTATGGCTGCAGATCTTCACAGCACAGACGCTTTCTTCTGCATGCTGTTCTTTCCCAGTTCAGGGCTCCTTCAAGGCTCTCCCTGAATGGCTACGCCGCCCCCTTTTATCCCAGTTCTCTTCAATGCTCACAGCTGCAGCCCATCAAGGACAACCAGGACCTGTGGGACAGATATTCAAATAGAATCCATTTCCTCTACTCTAGCCAGTAAGTACTACCCTACAAGTCCTCAGAACCCCAAAGGCCACCTTTCATCTGACACCCAGACCCTGGGGAAAGGACTTCTTTTTCCCATGGCAAATGGCCTCCCTTGGCAGCCACTCACCCTGGCAGAAAGTGGGAGCCTAGCTAGAATGATGCAATCGTTGCTGGATTTTTCCAAAAGAAAAGCTGCCAGCAACTAGGGCCCTGGAAGTACTTAGAGCCTCAAACGCCACCTTGAACATATTCCTGAGACCCTGGGGAAAGGACTTCGTTTTTCCCATGGGAAATGGCCTTCATTTGTGGCCACTTGGCCTGGCAGGCAGGGCAGTGCCAAGCCAGGAATCTACAAACTCTGCTGGATCCTTCCAGAACGAAAGCTGCCAGCAACTAGGACCCTGCAAGTCCTTAGAGCCCCAGACGCCACCTGTCATCTGACACCCAGAGCCTGGGCCAATGACTTCGTTTTCCCCATGGAAAATGGCCTCCATTTCTGGCCACTCGCCCTGACCAAGAGGGTGGTGCCCAGCAAGAAATTTGCAAGCTTTGCTGGATTGCTCCAAATCGAAAGCTGCCACTTGTTGTTGTTCTATTTCTCTAGAGTCCCATCATGCTGTTCTCAGATTGCTAAAGTCCATACCTCCTCGGTGTGTTCTTATGGCTGCAGATCTTCACAGCACAGACGCTTTCTTCTGCATGCTGTTCTTTCCCAGTTCAGGGCTCCTTCAAGGCTCTCCCTGAATGGCTACGCCGCCCCCTTTTATCCCAGTTCTCTTCAATGCTCACAGCTGCAGCCCATCAAGGACAACCAGGACCTGTGGGGCAAAGCCTCTAGACAGATATTCAAATAGAATCCATTTCCTCTACTCTAGCCAGTAAGTACTACCCTACAAGTCCTCAGAACCCCAAAGGCCACCTTTCATCTGACACCCAGACCCTGGGGAAAGGACTTCTTTTTCCCATGGCAAATGGCCTCCCTTGGCAGCCACTCACCCTGGCAGAAAGTGGGAGCCTAGCTAGAATGATGCAATCGTTGCTGGATTTTTCCAAAAGAAAAGCTGGCAGCAACTAGGGCCCTGGAAGTACTTAGAGCCTCAAACGCCACCTTGAACATATTCCTGAGACCCTGGGGAAAGGACTTCGTTTTTCCCATGGGAAATGGCCTTCATTTGTGGCCACTTGGCCTGGCAGGCAGGGCAGTGCCAAGCCAGGAATCTACAAACTGTGCTGGATCCTTCCAGAACGAAAGCTGCCAGCAACTAGGACCCTGCAAGTCCTTAGAGCCCCAGATGCCACCAGTCATCTGACACCCAGAGCCTGGGCCAATGACTTCGTTTTCCCCATGGAAAATGGCCTCCATTTCTGGCCACTCGCCCTGACCAAGAGGGTGGTGCCCAGCAAGAAATTTGCAAGCTTTGCTGGATTGCTCCAAATCTAAAGCTACCACTTGTTGTTGTTCTATTTCTCTAGAGTCCCATCATGCTGTTCTCAGATTGCTAAAGTCCATACCTCCTCGGTGTGTTCTTATGGCTGCAGATCTTCACAGCACAGACGCTTTCTTCTGCATGCTGTTCTTTCCCAGTTCAGGGCTCCTTCAAGGCTCTCCCTGAATGGCTACGCCGCCCCCTTTTATCCCAGTTCTCTTCAATGCTCACAGCTGCAGCCCATCAAGGACAACCAGGACCTGTGGGACAGATATTCAAATAGAATCCATTTCCTCTACTCTAGCCAGTAAGTACTACCCTACAAGTCCTCAGAACCCCAAAGGCCACCTTTCATCTGACACCCAGACCCTGGGGAAAGGACTTCTTTTTCCCATGGCAAATGGCCTCCCTTGGCAGCCACTCACCCTGGCAGAAAGTGGGAGCCTAGCTAGAATGATGCAATCGTTGCTGGATTTTTCCAAAAGAAAAGCTGCCAGCAACTAGGGCCCTGGAAGTACTTAGAGCCTCAAACGCCACCTTGAACATATTCCTGAGACCCTGGGGAAAGGACTTCGTTTTTCCCATGGGAAATGGCCTTCATTTGTGGCCACTTGGCCTGGCAGGCAGGGCAGTGCCAAGCCAGGAATCTACAAACTATGCTGGATCCTTCCAGAACGAAAGCTGCCAGCAACTAGGACCCTGCAAGTCCTTAGAGCCCCAGACGCCACCTTTCATCTGACACCCAGAGCCTGGGCCAATGACTTCGTTTTCCCCATGGAAAATGGCCTCCATTTCTGGCCTCTCACCCTGACCAAGAGGGTGGTGCCCAGCAAGAAATTTGCAAGCTTTGCTGGATTGCTCCAAATCTAAAGCTACCACTTGTTGTTCTTCTATTTCTCTAGAGTCCCATCATGCTGTTCTCAGATTGCTAAAGTCCATACCTCCTCGGTGTGTTCTTATGGCTGCAGATCTTCACAGCACAGACGCTTTCTTCTGCATGCTGTTCTTTCCCAGTTCAGGGCTCCTTCAAGGCTCTCCCTGAATGGCTACGCCGCCCCCTTTTATCCCAGTTCTCTTCAATGCTCACAGCTGCAGCCCATCAAGGACAACCAGGACCTGTGGGACAGATATTCAAATAGAATCCATTTCCTCTACTCTAGCCAGTAAGTACTACCCTACAAGTCCTCAGAACCCCAAAGGCCACCTTTCATCTGACACCCAGACCCTGGGGAAAGGACTTCTTTTTCCCATGGCAAATGGCCTCCCTTGGCAGCCACTCACCCTGGCAGAAAGTGGGAGCCTAGCTAGAATGATGCAATCGTTGCTGGATTTTTCCAAAAGAAAAGCTGGCAGCAACTAGGGCCCTGGAAGTACTTAGAGCCTCAAACGCCACCTTGAACATATTCCTGAGACCCTGGGGAAAGGACTTCGTTTTTCCCATGGAAAATGGCCTTCATTTGTGGCCACTCTGCCTGGCAGGCAGGGCAGTGCCAAGCCAGGAATCTACAAACTCTGCTGGATCCTTCCAGAACGAAAGCTGCCAGCAACTAGGACCCTGCAAGTCCTTAGAGCCCCAGACGCCACCTGTCATCTGACACCCAGAGCCTGGGCCAATGACTTCGTTTTCCCCATGGAAAATGGCCTCCATTTCTGGCCACTCGCCCTGACCAAGAGGGTGGTGCCCAGCAAGAAATTTGCAAGCTTTGCTGGATTGCTCCAAATCGAAAGCTGCCACTTGTTGTTCTTCTATTTCTCTAGAGTCCCATCATGCTGTTCTCAGATTGCTAAAGTCCATACCTCCTCGGTGTGTTCTTATGGCTGCAGATCTTCACAGCACAGACGCTTTCTTCTGCATGCTGTTCTTTCCCAGTTCAGGGCTCCTTCAAGGCTCTCCCTGAATGGCTACGCCGCCCCCTTTTATCCCAGTTCTCTTCAATGCTCACAGCTGCAGCCCATCAAGGACAACCAGGACCTGTGGGGCAAAGCCTCTAGACAGATATTCAAATAGAATCCATTTCCTCTACTCTAGCCAGTAAGTACTACCCTACAAGTCCTCAGAACCCCAAAGGCCACCTTTCATCTGACACCCAGACCCTGGGGAAAGGACTTCTTTTTCCCATGGCAAATGGCCTCCCTTGGCAGCCACTCACCCTGGCAGAAAGTGGGAGCCTAGCTAGAATGATGCAATCGTTGCTGGATTTTTCCAAAAGAAAAGCTGGCAGCAACTAGGGCCCTGGAAGTACTTAGAGCCTCAAACGCCACCTTGAACATATTCCTGAGACCCTGGGGAAAGGACTTCGTTTTTCCCATGGGAAATGGCCTTCATTTGTGGCCACTTGGCCTGGCAGGCAGGGCAGTGCCAAGCCAGGAATCTACAAACTCTGCTGGATCCTTCCAGAACGAAAGCTGCCAGCAACTAGGACCCTGCAAGTCCTTAGAGCCCCAGATGCCACCAGTCATCTGACACCCAGAGCCTGGGCCAATGACTTCGTTTTCCCCATGGAAAATGGCCTCCATTTCTGGCCACTCGCCCTGACCAAGAGGGTGGTGCCCAGCAAGAAATTTGCAAGCTTTGCTGGATTGCTCCAAATCGAAAGCTGCCACTTGTTGTTCTTCTATTTCTCTAGAGTCCCATCATGCTGTTCTCAGATTGCTAAAGTCCATACCTCCTCGGTGTGTTCTTATGGCTGCAGATCTTCACAGCACAGACGCTTTCTTCTGCATGCTGTTCTTTCCCAGTTCAGGGCTCCTTCAAGGCTCTCCCTGAATGGCTAAGCCGCCCCCTTTTATCCCAGTTCTCTTCAATGCTCACAGCTGCAGCCCATCAAGGACAACCAGGACCTGTGGGGCAAAGCCTCTAGACAGATATTCAAATAGAATCCATTTCCTCTACTCTAGCCAGTAAGTACTACCCTACAAGTCCTCAGAACCCCAAAGGCCACCTTTCATCTGACACCCAGACCCTGGGGAAAGGACTTCTTTTTCCCATGGCAAATGGCCTCCCTTGGCAGCCACTCACCCTGGCAGAAAGTGGGAGCCTAGCTAGAATGATGCAATCGTTGCTGGATTTTTCCAAAAGAAAAGCTGCCAGCAACTAGGGCCCTGGAAGTACTTAGAGCCTCAAACGCCACCTTGAACATATTACTGAGACCCTGGGGAAAGGACTTCGTTTTTCCCATGGAAAATGGCCTTCATTTGTGGCCACTTGGCCTGGCAGGCAGGGCAGTGCCAAGCCAGGAATCTACAAACTCTGCTGGATCCTTCCAGAACGAAAGCTGCCAGCAACTAGGACCCTGCAAGTCCTTAGAGCCCCAGATGCCACCAGTCATCTGACACCCAGAGCCTGGGCCAATGACTTCGTTTTCCCCATGGAAAATGGCCTCCATTTCTGGCCACTCGCCCTGACCAAGAGGGTGGTGCCCAGCAAGAAATTTGCAAGCTTTGCTGGATTGCTCCAAATCGAAAGCTACCACTTGTTGTTGTTCTATTTCTCTAGAGTCCCATCATGCTGTTCTCAGATTGCTAAAGTCCATACCTCCTCGGTGTGTTCTTATGGCTGCAGATCTTCACAGCACAGACGCTTTCTTCTGCATGCTGTTCTTTCCCAGTTCAGGGCTCCTTCAAGGCTCTCCCTGAATGGCTACGCCGCCCCCTTTTATCCCAGTTCTCTTCAATGCTCACAGCTGCAGCCCATCAAGGACAACCAGGACCTGTGGGGCAAAGCCTCTAGACAGATATTCAAATAGAATCCATTTCCTCTACTCTAGCCAGTAAGTACTACCCTACAAGTCCTCAGAACCCCAAAGGCCACCTTTCATCTGACACCCAGACCCTGGGGAAAGGACTTCTTTTTCCCATGGCAAATGGCCTCCCTTGGCAGCCACTCACCCTGGCAGAAAGTGGGAGCCTAGCTAGAATGATGCAATCGTTGCTGGATTTTTCCAAAAGAAAAGCTGGCAGCAACTAGGGCCCTGGAAGTACTTAGAGCCTCAAACGCCACCTTGAACATATTCCTGAGACCCTGGGGAAAGGACTTCGTTTTTCCCATGGGAAATGGCCTTCATTTGTGGCCACTCTGCCTGGCAGGCAGGGCAGTGCCAAGCCAGGAATCTACAAACTCTGCTGGATCCTTCCAGAACGAAAGCTGCCAGCAACTAGGACCCTGCAAGTCCTTAGAGCCCCAGATGCCACCAGTCATCTGACACCCAGAGCCTGGGCCAATGACTTCGTTTTCCCCATGGAAAATGGCCTCCATTTCTGGCCACTCGCCCTGACCAAGAGGGTGGTGCCCAGCAAGAAATTTGCAAGCTTTGCTGGATTGCTCCAAATCTAAAGCTGCCACTTGTTGTTGTTCTATTTCTCTAGAGTCCCATCATGCTGTTCTCAGATTGCTAAAGTCCATACCTCCTCGGTGTGTTCTTATGGCTGCAGATCTTCACAGCACAGACGCTTTCTTCTGCATGCTGTTCTTTCCCAGTTCAGGGCTCCTTCAAGGCTCTCCCTGAATGGCTACGCCGCCCCCTTTTATCCCAGTTCTCTTCAATGCTCACAGCTGCAGCCCATCAAGGACAACCAGGACCTGTGGGACAGATATTCAAATAGAATCCATTTCCTCTACTCTAGCCAGTAAGTACTACCCTACAAGTCCTCAGAACCCCAAAGGCCACCTTTCATCTGACACCCAGACCCTGGGGAAAGGACTTCTTTTTCCCATGGCAAATGGCCTCCCTTGGCAGCCACTCACCCTGGCAGAAAGTGGGAGCCTAGCTAGAATGATGCAATCGTTGCTGGATTTTTCCAAAAGAAAAGCTGCCAGCAACTAGGGCCCTGGAAGTACTTAGAGCCTCAAACGCCACCTTGAACATATTCCTGAGACCCTGGGGAAAGGACTTCGTTTTTCCCATGGGAAATGGCCTTCATTTGTGGCCACTTGGCCTGGCAGGCAGGGCAGTGCCAAGCCAGGAATCTACAAACTCTGCTGGATCCTTCCAGAACGAAAGCTGCCAGCAACTAGGACCCTGCAAGTCCTTAGAGCCCCAGACGCCACCTGTCATCTGACACCCAGAGCCTGGGCCAATGACTTCGTTTTCCCCATGGAAAATGGCCTCCATTTCTGGCCACTCGCCCTGACCAAGAGGGTGGTGCCCAGCAAGAAATTTGCAAGCTTTGCTGGATTGCTCCAAATCGAAAGCTGCCACTTGTTGTTGTTCTATTTCTCTAGAGTCCCATCATGCTGTTCTCAGATTGCTAAAGTCCATACCTCCTCGGTGTGTTCTTATGGCTGCAGATCTTCACAGCACAGACGCTTTCTTCTGCATGCTGTTCTTTCCCAGTTCAGGGCTCCTTCAAGGCTCTCCCTGAATGGCTACGCCGCCCCCTTTTATCCCAGTTCTCTTCAATGCTCACAGCTGCAGCCCATCAAGGACAACCAGGACCTGTGGGGCAAAGCCTCTAGAAAGATATTCAAATAGAATCCATTTCCTCTACTCTAGCCAGTAAGTACTACCCTACAAGTCCTCAGAACCCCAAAGGCCACCTTTCATCTGACACCCAGACCCTGGGGAAAGGACTTCTTTTTCCCATGGCAAATGGCCTCCCTTGGCAGCCACTCACCCTGGCAGAAAGTGGGAGCCTAGCTAGAATGATGCAATCGTTGCTGGATTTTTCCAAAAGAAAAGCTGGCAGCAACTAGGGCCCTGGAAGTACTTAGAGCCTCAAACGCCACCTTGAACATATTCCTGAGACCCTGGGGAAAGGACTTCGTTTTTCCCATGGGAAATGGCCTTCATTTGTGGCCACTTGGCCTGGCAGGCAGGGCAGTGCCAAGCCAGGAATCTACAAACTCTGCTGGATCCTTCCAGAACGAAAGCTGCCAGCAACTAGGACCCTGCAAGTCCTTACAGCCCCAGATGCCACCAGTCATCTGACACCCAGAGCCTGGGCCAATGACTTCGTTTTCCCCATGGAAAATGGCCTCCATTTCTGGCCACTCGCCCTGACCAAGAGGGTGGTGCCCAGCAAGAAATTTGCAAGCTTTGCTGGATTGCTCCAAATCTAAAGCTACCACTTGTTGTTCTTCTATTTCTCTAGAGTCCCATCATGCTGTTCTCAGATTGCTAAAGTCCATACCTCCTCGGTGTGTTCTTATGGCTGCAGATCTTCACAGCACAGACGCTTTCTTCTGCATGCTGTTCTTTCCCAGTTCAGGGCTCCTTCAAGGCTCTCCCTGAATGGCTACGCCGCCCCCTTTTATCCCAGTTCTCTTCAATGCTCACAGCTGCAGCCCATCAAGGACAACCAGGACCTGTGGGACAGATATTCAAATAGAATCCATTTCCTCTACTCTAGCCAGTAAGTACTACCCTACAAGTCCTCAGAACCCCAAAGGCCACCTTTCATCTGACACCCAGACCCTGGGGAAAGGACTTCTTTTTCCCATGGCAAATGGCCTCCCTTGGCAGCCACTCACCCTGGCAGAAAGTGGGAGCCTAGCTAGAATGATGCAATCGTTGCTGGATTTTTCCAAAAGAAAAGCTGCCAGCAACTAGGGCCCTGGAAGTACTTAGAGCCTCAAACGCCACCTTGAACATATTCCTGAGACCCTGGGGAAAGGACTTCGTTTTTCCCATGGGAAATGGCCTTCATTTGTGGCCACTCTGCCTGGCAGGCAGGGCAGTGCCAAGCCAGGAATCTACAAACTATGCTGGATCCTTCCAGAACGAAAGCTGCCAGCAACTAGGACCCTGCAAGTCCTTAGAGCCCCAGACGCCACCTTTCATCTGACACCCAGAGCCTGGGCCAATGACTTCGTTTTCCCCATGGAAAATGGCCTCCATTTCTGGCCTCTCACCCTGACCAAGAGGGTGGTGCCCAGCAAGAAATTTGCAAGCTTTGCTGGATTGCTCCAAATCTAAAGCTACCACTTGTTGTTGTTCTATTTCTCTAGAGTCCCATCATGCTGTTCTCAGATTGCTAAAGTCCATACCTCCTCGGTGTGTTCTTATGGCTGCAGATCTTCACAGCACAGACGCTTTCTTCTGCATGCTGTTCTTTCCCAGTTCAGGGCTCCTTCAAGGCTCTCCCTGAATGGCTACGCCGCCCCCTTTTATCCCAGTTCTCTTCAATGCTCACAGCTGCAGCCCATCAAGGACAACCAGGACCTGTGGGACAGATATTCAAATAGAATCCATTTCCTCTACTCTAGCCAGTAAGTACTACCCTACAAGTCCTCAGAACCCCAAAGGCCACCTTTCATCTGACACCCAGACCCTGGGGAAAGGACTTCTTTTTCCCATGGCAAATGGCCTCCCTTGGCAGCCACTCACCCTGGCAGAAAGTGGGAGCCTAGCTAGAATGATGCAATCGTTGCTGGATTTTTCCAAAAGAAAAGCTGGCAGCAACTAGGGCCCTGGAAGTACTTAGAGCCTCAAACGCCACCTTGAACATATTCCTGAGACCCTGGGGAAAGGACTTCGTTTTTCCCATGGAAAATGGCCTTCATTTGTGGCCACTCTGCCTGGCAGGCAGGGCAGTGCCAAGCCAGGAATCTACAAACTGTGCTGGATCCTTCCAGAACGAAAGCTGCCAGCAACTAGGACCCTGCAAGTCCTTAGAGCCCCAGACGCCACCTGTCATCTGACACCCAGAGCCTGGGCCAATGACTTCGTTTTCCCCATGGAAAATGGCCTCCATTTCTGGCCACTCGCCCTGACCAAGAGGGTGGTGCCCAGCAAGAAATTTGCAAGCTTTGCTGGATTGCTCCAAATCGAAAGCTGCCACTTGTTGTTGTTCTATTTCTCTAGAGTCCCATAATGCTGTTCTCAGATTGCTAAAGTCCATACCTCCTCGGTGTGTTCTTATGGCTGCAGATCTTCACAGCACAGACGCTTTCTTCTGCATGCTGTTCTTTCCCAGTTCAGGGCTCCTTCAAGGCTCTCCCTGAATGGCTACGCCGCCCCCTTTTATCCCAGTTCTCTTCAATGCTCACAGCTGCAGCCCATCAAGGACAACCAGGACCTGTGGGGCAAAGCCTCTAGACAGATATTCAAATAGAATCCATTTCCTCTACTCTAGCCAGTAAGTACTACCCTACAAGTCCTCAGAACCCCAAAGGCCACCTTTCATCTGACACCCAGACCCTGGGGAAAGGACTTCTTTTTCCCATGGCAAATGGCCTCCCTTGGCAGCCACTCACCCTGGCAGAAAGTGGGAGCCTAGCTAGAATGATGCAATCGTTGCTGGATTTTTCCAAAAGAAAAGCTGGCAGCAACTAGGGCCCTGGAAGTACTTAGAGCCTCAAACGCCACCTTGAACATATTCCTGAGACCCTGGGGAAAGGACTTCGTTTTTCCCATGGGAAATGGCCTTCATTTGTGGCCACTTGGCCTGGCAGGCAGGGCAGTGCCAAGCCAGGAATCTACAAACTCTGCTGGATCCTTCCAGAACGAAAGCTGCCAGCAACTAGGACCCTGCAAGTCCTTAGAGCCCCAGATGCCACCAGTCATCTGACACCCAGAGCCTGGGCCAATGACTTCGTTTTCCCCATGGAAAATGGCCTCCATTTCTGGCCACTCGCCCTGACCAAGAGGGTGGTGCCCAGCAAGAAATTTGCAAGCTTTGCTGGATTGCTCCAAATCTAAAGCTACCACTTGTTGTTCTTCTATTTCTCTAGAGTCCCATCATGCTGTTCTCAGATTGCTAAAGTCCATACCTCCTCGGTGTGTTCTTATGGCTGCAGATCTTCACAGCACAGACGCTTTCTTCTGCATGCTGTTCTTTCCCAGTTCAGGGCTCCTTCAAGGCTCTCCCTGAATGGCTACGCCGCCCCCTTTTATCCCAGTTCTCTTCAATGCTCACAGCTGCAGCCCATCAAGGACAACCAGGACCTGTGGGACAGATATTCAAATAGAATCCATTTCCTCTACTCTAGCCAGTAAGTACTACCCTACAAGTCCTCAGAACCCCAAAGGCCACCTTTCATCTGACACCCAGACCCTGGGGAAAGGACTTCTTTTTCCCATGGCAAATGGCCTCCCTTGGCAGCCACTCACCCTGGCAGAAAGTGGGAGCCTAGCTAGAATGATGCAATCGTTGCTGGATTTTTCCAAAAGAAAAGCTGGCAGCAACTAGGGCCCTGGAAGTACTTAGAGCCTCAAACGCCACCTTGAACATATTACTGAGACCCTGGGGAAAGGACTTCGTTTTTCCCATGGGAAATGGCCTTCATTTCTGGCCACTCTGCCTGGCAGGCAGGGCAGTGCCAAGCCAGGAATCTACAAACTCTGCTGGATCCTTCCAGAACGAAAGCTGCCAGCAACTAGGACCCTGCAAGTCCTTAGAGCCCCAGACGCCACCTTTCATCTGACACCCAGAGCCTGGGCCAATGACTTTATTTTCCCCATGGAAAATGGCCTCCATTTCAGGCCTCTCGCCCTGACCAAGAGGGTGGTGCCCAGCAAGAAATTTGCAAGCTTTGCTGGATTGCTCCAAATCGAAAGCTGCCACTTGTTGTTGTTCTATTTCTCTAGAGTCCCATCATGCTGTTCTCAGATTGCTAAAGTCCATACCTCCTCGGTGTGTTCTTATGGCTGCAGATCTTCACAGCACAGACGCTTTCTTCTGCATGCTGTTCTTTCCCAGTTCAGGGCTCCTTCAAGGCTCTCCCTGAATGGCTAAGCCGCCCCCTTTTATCCCAGTTCTCTTCAATGCTCACAGCTGCAGCCCATCAAGGACAACCAGGACCTGTGGGGCAAAGCCTCTAGACAGATATTCAAATAGAATCCATTTCCTCTACTCTAGCCAGTAAGTACTACCCTACAAGTCCTCAGAACCCCAAAGGCCACCTTTCATCTGACACCCAGACCCTGGGGAAAGGACTTCTTTTTCCCATGGCAAATGGCCTCCCTTGGCAGCCACTCACCCTGGCAGAAAGTGGGAGCCTAGCTAGAATGATGCAATCGTTGCTGGATTTTTCCAAAAGAAAAGCTGCCAGCAACTAGGGCCCTGGAAGTACTTAGAGCCTCAAACGCCACCTTGAACATATTACTGAGACCCTGGGGAAAGGACTTCGTTTTTCCCATGGAAAATGGCCTTCATTTGTGGCCACTTGGCCTGGCAGGCAGGGCAGTGCCAAGCCAGGAATCTACAAACTCTGCTGGATCCTTCCAGAACGAAAGCTGCCAGCAACTAGGACCCTGCAAGTCCTTAGAGCCCCAGATGCCACCTGTCATCTGACACCCAGAGCCTGGGCCAATGACTTCGTTTTCCCCATGGAAAATGGCCTCCATTTCTGGCCACTCGCCCTGACCAAGAGGGTGGTGCCCAGCAAGAAATTTGCAAGCTTTGCTGGATTGCTCCAAATCTAAAGCTACCACTTGTTGTTCTTCTATTTCTCTAGAGTCCCATCATGCTGTTCTCAGATTGCTAAAGTCCATACCTCCTCGGTGTGTTCTTATGGCTGCAGATCTTCACAGCACAGACGCTTTCTTCTGCATGCTGTTCTTTCCCAGTTCAGGGCTCCTTCAAGGCTCTCCCTGAATGGCTACGCCGCCCCCTTTTATCCCAGTTCTCTTCAATGCTCACAGCTGCAGCCCATCAAGGACAACCAGGACCTGTGGGACAGATATTCAAATAGAATCCATTTCCTCTACTCTAGCCAGTAAGTACTACCCTACAAGTCCTCAGAACCCCAAAGGCCACCTTTCATCTGACACCCAGACCCTGGGGAAAGGACTTCTTTTTCCCATGGCAAATGGCCTCCCTTGGCAGCCACTCACCCTGGCAGAAAGTGGGAGCCTAGCTAGAATGATGCAATCGTTGCTGGATTTTTCCAAAAGAAAAGCTGGCAGCAACTAGGGCCCTGGAAGTACTTAGAGCCTCAAACGCCACCTTGAACATATTACTGAGACCCTGGGGAAAGGACTTCGTTTTTCCCATGGGAAATGGCCTTCATTTGTGGCCACTCTGCCTGGCAGGCAGGGCAGTGCCAAGCCAGGAATCTACAAACTCTGCTGGATCCTTCCAGAACGAAAGCTGCCAGCAACTAGGACCCTGCAAGTCCTTAGAGCCCCAGATGCCACCAGTCATCTGACACCCAGAGCCTGGGCCAATGACTTCGTTTTCCCCATGGAAAATGGCCTCCATTTCTGGCCACTCGCCCTGACCAAGAGGGTGGTGCCCAGCAAGAAATTTGCAAGCTTTGCTGGATTGCTCCAAATCTAAAGCTACCACTTGTTGTTCTTCTATTTCTCTAGAGTCCCATCATGCTGTTCTCAGATTGCTAAAGTCCATACCTCCTCGGTGTGTTCTTATGGCTGCAGATCTTCACAGCACAGACGCTTTCTTCTGCATGCTGTTCTTTCCCAGTTCAGGGCTCCTTCAAGGCTCTCCCTGAATGGCTACGCCGCCCCCTTTTATCCCAGTTCTCTTCAATGCTCACAGCTGCAGCCCATCAAGGACAACCAGGACCTGTGGGACAGATATTCAAATAGAATCCATTTCCTCTACTCTAGCCAGTAAGTACTACCCTACAAGTCCTCAGAACCCCAAAGGCCACCTTTCATCTGACACCCAGACCCTGGGGAAAGGACTTCTTTTTCCCATGGCAAATGGCCTCCCTTGGCAGCCACTCACCCTGGCAGAAAGTGGGAGCCTAGCTAGAATGATGCAATCGTTGCTGGATTTTTCCAAAAGAAAAGCTGCCAGCAACTAGGGCCCTGGAAGTACTTAGAGCCTCAAACGCCACCTTGAACATATTCCTGAGACCCTGGGGAAAGGACTTCGTTTTTCCCATGGAAAATGGCCTTCATTTCTGGCCACTCTGCCTGGCAGGCAGGGCAGTGCCAAGCCAGGAATCTACAAACTGTGCTGGATCCTTCCAGAACGAAAGCTGCCAGCAACTAGGACCCTGCAAGTCCTTACAGCCCCAGATGCCACCAGTCATCTGACACCCAGAGCCTGGGCCAATGACTTCGTTTTCCCCATGGAAAATGGCCTCCATTTCTGGCCACTCGCCCTGACCAAGAGGGTGGTGCCCAGCAAGAAATTTGCAAGCTTTGCTGGATTGCTCCAAATCGAAACCTGCCACTTGTTGTTCTTCTATTTCTCTAGAGTCCCATCATGCTGTTCTCAGATTGCTAAAGTCCATACCTCCTCGGTGTGTTCTTATGGCTGCAGATCTTCACAGCACAGACGCTTTCTTCTGCATGCTGTTCTTTCCCAGTTCAGGGCTCCTTCAAGGCTCTCCCTGAATGGCTAAGCCGCCCCCTTTTATCCCAGTTCTCTTCAATGCTCACAGCTGCAGCCCATCAAGGACAACCAGGACCTGTGGGGCAAAGCCTCTAGACAGATATTCAAATAGAATCCATTTCCTCTACTCTAGCCAGTAAGTACTACCCTACAAGTCCTCAGAACCCCAAAGGCCACCTTTCATCTGACACCCAGACCCTGGGGAAAGGACTTCTTTTTCCCATGGCAAATGGCCTCCCTTGGCAGCCACTCACCCTGGCAGAAAGTGGGAGCCTAGCTAGAATGATGCAATCGTTGCTGGATTTTTCCAAAAGAAAAGCTGGCAGCAACTAGGGCCCTGGAAGTACTTAGAGCCTCAAACGCCACCTTGAACATATTCCTGAGACCCTGGGGAAAGGACTTCGTTTTTCCCATGGAAAATGGCCTTCATTTGTGGCCACTCTGCCTGGCAGGCAGGGCAGTGCCAAGCCAGGAATCTACAAACTCTGCTGGATCCTTCCAGAACGAAAGCTGCCAGCAACTAGGACCCTGCAAGTCCTTAGAGCCCCAGATGCCACCAGTCATCTGACACCCAGAGCCTGGGCCAATGACTTCGTTTTCCCCATGGAAAATGGCCTCCATTTCTGGCCACTCGCCCTGACCAAGAGGGTGGTGCCCAGCAAGAAATTTGCAAGCTTTGCTGGATTGCTCCAAATCTAAAGCTACCACTTGTTGTTGTTCTATTTCTCTAGAGTCCCATCATGCTGTTCTCAGATTGCTAAAGTCCATACCTCCTCGGTGTGTTCTTATGGCTGCAGATCTTCACAGCACAGACGCTTTCTTCTGCATGCTGTTCTTTCCCAGTTCAGGGCTCCTTCAAGGCTCTCCCTGAATGGCTACGCCGCCCCCTTTTATCCCAGTTCTCTTCAATGCTCACAGCTGCAGCCCATCAAGGACAACCAGGACCTGTGGGGCAAAGCCTCTAGACAGATATTCAAATAGAATCCATTTCCTCTACTCTAGCCAGTAAGTACTACCCTACAAGTCCTCAGAACCCCAAAGGCCACCTTTCATCTGACACCCAGACCCTGGGGAAAGGACTTCTTTTTCCCATGGCAAATGGCCTCCCTTGGCAGCCACTCACCCTGGCAGAAAGTGGGAGCCTAGCTAGAATGATGCAATCGTTGCTGGATTTTTCCAAAAGAAAAGCTGGCAGCAACTAGGGCCCTGGAAGTACTTAGAGCCTCAAACGCCACCTTGAACATATTCCTGAGACCCTGGGGAAAGGACTTCGTTTTTCCCATGGAAAATGGCCTTCATTTGTGGCCACTCTGCCTGGCAGGCAGGGCAGTGCCAAGCCAGGAATCTACAAACTCTGCTGGATCCTTCCAGAACGAAAGCTGCCAGCAACTAGGACCCTGCAAGTCCTTAGAGCCCCAGATGCCACCTGTCATCTGACACCCAGAGCCTGGGCCAATGACTTCGTTTTCCCCATGGAAAATGGCCTCCATTTCTGGCCACTCGCCCTGACCAAGAGGGTGGTGCCCAGCAAGAAATTTGCAAGCTTTGCTGGATTGCTCCAAATCTAAAGCTACCACTTGTTGTTGTTCTATTTCTCTAGAGTCCCATCATGCTGTTCTCAGATTGCTAAAGTCCATACCTCCTCGGTGTGTTCTTATGGCTGCAGATCTTCACAGCACAGACGCTTTCTTCTGCATGCTGTTCTTTCCCAGTTCAGGGCTCCTTCAAGGCTCTCCCTGAATGGCTACGCCGCCCCCTTTTATCCCAGTTCTCTTCAATGCTCACAGCTGCAGCCCATCAAGGACAACCAGGACCTGTGGGACAGATATTCAAATAGAATCCATTTCCTCTACTCTAGCCAGTAAGTACTACCCTACAAGTCCTCAGAACCCCAAAGGCCACCTTTCATCTGACACCCAGACCCTGGGGAAAGGACTTCTTTTTCCCATGGCAAATGGCCTCCCTTGGCAGCCACTCACCCTGGCAGAAAGTGGGAGCCTAGCTAGAATGATGCAATCGTTGCTGGATTTTTCCAAAAGAAAAGCTGGCAGCAACTAGGGCCCTGGAAGTACTTAGAGCCTCAAACGCCACCTTGAACATATTCCTGAGACCCTGGGGAAAGGACTTCGTTTTTCCCATGGAAAATGGCCTTCATTTGTGGCCACTCTGCCTGGCAGGCAGGGCAGTGCCAAGCCAGGAATCTACAAACTCTGCTGGATCCTTCCAGAACGAAAGCTGCCAGCAACTAGGACCCTGCAAGTCCTTAGAGCCCCAGATGCCACCTGTCATCTGACACCCAGAGCCTGGGCCAATGACTTCGTTTTCCCCATGGAAAATGGCCTCCATTTCTGGCCACTCGCCCTGACCAAGAGGGTGGTGCCCAGCAAGAAATTTGCAAGCTTTGCTGGATTGCTCCAAATCGAAAGCTACCACTTGTTGTTGTTCTATTTCTCTAGAGTCCCATCATGCTGTTCTCAGATTGCTAAAGTCCATACCTCCTCGGTGTGTTCTTATGGCTGCAGATCTTCACAGCACAGACGCTTTCTTCTGCATGCTGTTCTTTCCCAGTTCAGGGCTCCTTCAAGGCTCTCCCTGAATGGCTACGCCGCCCCCTTTTATCCCAGTTCTCTTCAATGCTCACAGCTGCAGCCCATCAAGGACAACCAGGACCTGTGGGGCAAAGCCTCTAGACAGATATTCAAATAGAATCCATTTCCTCTACTCTAGCCAGTAAGTACTACCCTACAAGTCCTCAGAACCCCAAAGGCCACCTTTCATCTGACACCCAGACCCTGGGGAAAGGACTTCTTTTTCCCATGGCAAATGGCCTCCCTTGGCAGCCACTCACCCTGGCAGAAAGTGGGAGCCTAGCTAGAATGATGCAATCGTTGCTGGATTTTTCCAAAAGAAAAGCTGCCAGCAACTAGGGCCCTGGAAGTACTTAGAGCCTCAAACGCCACCTTGAACATATTCCTGAGACCCTGGGGAAAGGACTTCGTTTTTCCCATGGAAAATGGCCTTCATTTGTGGCCACTCTGCCTGGCAGGCAGGGCAGTGCCAAGCCAGGAATCTACAAACTCTGCTGGATCCTTCCAGAACGAAAGCTGCCAGCAACTAGGACCCTGCAAGTCCTTAGAGCCCCAGATGCCACCTGTCATCTGACACCCAGAGCCTGGGCCAATGACTTCGTTTTCCCCATGGAAAATGGCCTCCATTTCTGGCCACTCGCCCTGACCAAGAGGGTGGTGCCCAGCAAGAAATTTGCAAGCTTTGCTGGATTGCTCCAAATCTAAAGCTACCACTTGTTGTTGTTCTATTTCTCTAGAGTCCCATCATGCTGTTCTCAGATTGCTAAAGTCCATACCTCCTCGGTGTGTTCTTATGGCTGCAGATCTTCACAGCACAGACGCTTTCTTCTGCATGCTGTTCTTTCCCAGTTCAGGGCTCCTTCAAGGCTCTCCCTGAATGGCTACGCCGCCCCCTTTTATCCCAGTTCTCTTCAATGCTCACAGCTGCAGCCCATCAAGGACAACCAGGACCTGTGGGACAGATATTCAAATAGAATCCATTTCCTCTACTCTAGCCAGTAAGTACTACCCTACAAGTCCTCAGAACCCCAAAGGCCACCTTTCATCTGACACCCAGACCCTGGGGAAAGGACTTCTTTTTCCCATGGCAAATGGCCTCCCTTGGCAGCCACTCACCCTGGCAGAAAGTGGGAGCCTAGCTAGAATGATGCAATCGTTGCTGGATTTTTCCAAAAGAAAAGCTGCCAGCAACTAGGGCCCTGGAAGTACTTAGAGCCTCAAACGCCACCTTGAACATATTCCTGAGACCCTGGGGAAAGGACTTCGTTTTTCCCATGGAAAATGGCCTTCATTTGTGGCCACTTGGCCTGGCAGGCAGGGCAGTGCCAAGCCAGGAATCTACAAACTGTGCTGGATCCTTCCAGAACGAAAGCTGCCAGCAACTAGGACCCTGCAAGTCCTTAGAGCCCCAGACGCCACCTGTCATCTGACACCCAGAGCCTGGGCCAATGACTTCGTTTTCCCCATGGAAAATGGCCTCCATTTCTGGCCACTCGCCCTGACCAAGAGGGTGGTGCCCAGCAAGAAATTTGCAAGCTTTGCTGGATTGCTCCAAATCTAAAGCTGCCACTTGTTGTTGTTCTATTTCTCTAGAGTCCCATCATGCTGTTCTCAGATTGCTAAAGTCCATACCTCCTCGGTGTGTTCTTATGGCTGCAGATCTTCACAGCACAGACGCTTTCTTCTGCATGCTGTTCTTTCCCAGTTCAGGGCTCCTTCAAGGCTCTCCCTGAATGGCTACGCCGCCCCCTTTTATCCCAGTTCTCTTCAATGCTCACAGTTGCAGCCCATCAAGGACAACCAGGACCTGTGGGGCAAAGCCTCTAGACAGATATTCAAATAGAATCCATTTCCTCTACTCTAGCCAGTAAGTACTACCCTACAAGTCCTCAGAACCCCAAAGGCCACCTTTCATCTGACACCCAGACCCTGGGGAAAGGACTTCTTTTTCCCATGGCAAATGGCCTCCCTTGGCAGCCACTCACCCTGGCAGAAAGTGGGAGCCTAGCTAGAATGATGCAATCGTTGCTGGATTTTTCCAAAAGAAAAGCTGGCAGCAACTAGGGCCCTGGAAGTACTTAGAGCCTCAAACGCCACCTTGAACATATTACTGAGACCCTGGGGAAAGGACTTCGTTTTTCCCATGGAAAATGGCCTTCATTTGTGGCCACTTGGCCTGGCAGGCAGGGCAGTGCCAAGCCAGGAATCTACAAACTCTGCTGGATCCTTCCAGAACGAAAGCTGCCAGCAACTAGGACCCTGCAAGTCCTTAGAGCCCCAGACGCCACCTGTCATCTGACACCCAGAGCCTGGGCCAATGACTTCGTTTTCCCCATGGAAAATGGCCTCCATTTCTGGCCACTCGCCCTGACCAAGAGGGTGGTGCCCAGCAAGAAATTTGCAAGCTTTGCTGGATTGCTCCAAATCTAAAGCTACCACTTGTTGTTGTTCTATTTCTCTAGAGTCCCATCATGCTGTTCTCAGATTGCTAAAGTCCATACCTCCTCGGTGTGTTCTTATGGCTGCAGATCTTCACAGCACAGACGCTTTCTTCTGCATGCTGTTCTTTCCCAGTTCAGGGCTCCTTCAAGGCTCTCCCTGAATGGCTACGCCGCCCCCTTTTATCCCAGTTCTCTTCAATGCTCACAGCTGCAGCCCATCAAGGACAACCAGGACCTGTGGGGCAAAGCCTCTAGACAGATATTCAAATAGAATCCATTTCCTCTACTCTAGCCAGTAAGTACTACCCTACAAGTCCTCAGAACCCCAAAGGCCACCTTTCATCTGACACCCAGACCCTGGGGAAAGGACTTCTTTTTCCCATGGCAAATGGCCTCCCTTGGCAGCCACTCACCCTGGCAGAAAGTGGGAGCCTAGCTAGAATGATGCAATCGTTGCTGGATTTTTCCAAAAGAAAAGCTGGCAGCAACTAGGGCCCTGGAAGTACTTAGAGCCTCAAACGCCACCTTGAACATATTCCTGAGACCCTGGGGAAAGGACTTCGTTTTTCCCATGGAAAATGGCCTTCATTTGTGGCCACTTGGCCTGGCAGGCAGGGCAGTGCCAAGCCAGGAATCTACAAACTCTGCTGGATCCTTCCAGAACGAAAGCTGCCAGCAACTAGGACCCTGCAAGTCCTTACAGCCCCAGATGCCACCAGTCATCTGACACCCAGAGCCTGGGCCAATGACTTCGTTTTCCCCATGGAAAATGGCCTCCATTTCTGGCCACTCGCCCTGACCAAGAGGGTGGTGCCCAGCAAGAAATTTGCAAGCTTTGCTGGATTGCTCCAAATCTAAAGCTACCACTTGTTGTTCTTCTATTTCTCTAGAGTCCCATCATGCTGTTCTCAGATTGCTAAAGTCCATACCTCCTCGGTGTGTTCTTATGGCTGCAGATCTTCACAGCACAGACGCTTTCTTCTGCATGCTGTTCTTTCCCAGTTCAGGGCTCCTTCAAGGCTCTCCCTGAATGGCTACGCCGCCCCCTTTTATCCCAGTTCTCTTCAATGCTCACAGCTGCAGCCCATCAAGGACAACCAGGACCTGTGGGACAGATATTCAAATAGAATCCATTTCCTCTACTCTAGCCAGTAAGTACTACCCTACAAGTCCTCAGAACCCCAAAGGCCACCTTTCATCTGACACCCAGACCCTGGGGAAAGGACTTCTTTTTCCCATGGCAAATGGCCTCCCTTGGCAGCCACTCACCCTGGCAGAAAGTGGGAGCCTAGCTAGAATGATGCAATCGTTGCTGGATTTTTCCAAAAGAAAAGCTGCCAGCAACTAGGGCCCTGGAAGTACTTAGAGCCTCAAACGCCACCTTGAACATATTCCTGAGACCCTGGGGAAAGGACTTCGTTTTTCCCATGGGAAATGGCCTTCATTTGTGGCCACTTGGCCTGGCAGGCAGGGCAGTGCCAAGCCAGGAATCTACAAACTATGCTGGATCCTTCCAGAACGAAAGCTGCCAGCAACTGGGACCCTGCAAGTCCTTAGAGCCCCAGACGCCACCTTTCATCTGACACCCAGAGCCTGGGCCAATGACTTCGTTTTCCCCATGGAAAATGGCCTCCATTTCTGGCCTCTCACCCTGACCAAGAGGGTGGTGCCCAGCAAGAAATTTGCAAGCTTTGCTGGATTGCTCCAAATCTAAAGCTACCACTTGTTGTTGTTCTATTTCTCTAGAGTCCCATCATGCTGTTCTCAGATTGCTAAAGTCCATACCTCCTCGGTGTGTTCTTATGGCTGCAGATCTTCACAGCACAGACGCTTTCTTCTGCATGCTGTTCTTTCCCAGTTCAGGGCTCCTTCAAGGCTCTCCCTGAATGGCTACGCCGCCCCCTTTTATCCCAGTTCTCTTCAATGCTCACAGCTGCAGCCCATCAAGGACAACCAGGACCTGTGGGACAGATATTCAAATAGAATCCATTTCCTCTACTCTAGCCAGTAAGTACTACCCTACAAGTCCTCAGAACCCCAAAGGCCACCTTTCATCTGACACCCAGACCCTGGGGAAAGGACTTCTTTTTCCCATGGCAAATGGCCTCCCTTGGCAGCCACTCACCCTGGCAGAAAGTGGGAGCCTAGCTAGAATGATGCAATCGTTGCTGGATTTTTCCAAAAGAAAAGCTGCCAGCAACTAGGGCCCTGGAAGTACTTAGAGCCTCAAACGCCACCTTGAACATATTCCTGAGACCCTGGGGAAAGGACTTCGTTTTTCCCATGGAAAATGGCCTTCATTTGTGGCCACTCTGCCTGGCAGGCAGGGCAGTGCCAAGCCAGGAATCTACAAACTCTGCTGGATCCTTCCAGAACGAAAGCTGCCAGCAACTAGGACCCTGCAAGTCCTTACAGCCCCAGATGCCACCAGTCATCTGACACCCAGAGCCTGGGCCAATGACTTCGTTTTCCCCATGGAAAATGGCCTCCATTTCTGGCCACTCGCCCTGACCAAGAGGGTGGTGCCCAGCAAGAAATTTGCAAGCTTTGCTGGATTGCTCCAAATCGAAAGCTACCACTTGTTGTTCTTCTATTTCTCTAGAGTCCCATCATGCTGTTCTCAGATTGCTAAAGTCCATACCTCCTCGGTGTGTTCTTATGGCTGCAGATCTTCACAGCACAGACGCTTTCTTCTGCATGCTGTTCTTTCCCAGTTCAGGGCTCCTTCAAGGCTCTCCCTGAATGGCTACGCCGCCCCCTTTTATCCCAGTTCTCTTCAATGCTCACAGCTGCAGCCCATCAAGGACAACCAGGACCTGTGGGACAGATATTCAAATAGAATCCATTTCCTCTACTCTAGCCAGTAAGTACTACCCTACAAGTCCTCAGAACCCCAAAGGCCACCTTTCATCTGACACCCAGACCCTGGGGAAAGGACTTCTTTTTCCCATGGCAAATGGCCTCCCTTGGCAGCCACTCACCCTGGCAGAAAGTGGGAGCCTAGCTAGAATGATGCAATCGTTGCTGGATTTTTCCAAAAGAAAAGCTGGCAGCAACTAGGGCCCTGGAAGTACTTAGAGCCTCAAACGCCACCTTGAACATATTACTGAGACCCTGGGGAAAGGACTTCGTTTTTCCCATGGAAAATGGCCTTCATTTGTGGCCACTTGGCCTGGCAGGCAGGGCAGTGCCAAGCCAGGAATCTACAAACTCTGCTGGATCCTTCCAGAACGAAAGCTGCCAGCAACTAGGACCCTGCAAGTCCTTAGAGCCCCAGATGCCACCAGTCATCTGACACCCAGAGCCTGGGCCAATGACTTCGTTTTCCCCATGGAAAATGGCCTCCATTTCTGGCCACTCGCCCTGACCAAGAGGGTGGTGCCCAGCAAGAAATTTGCAAGCTTTGCTGGATTGCTCCAAATCTAAAGCTACCACTTGTTGTTGTTCTATTTCTCTAGAGTCCCATCATGCTGTTCTCAGATTGCTAAAGTCCATACCTCCTCGGTGTGTTCTTATGGCTGCAGATCTTCACAGCACAGACGCTTTCTTCTGCATGCTGTTCTTTCCCAGTTCAGGGCTCCTTCAAGGCTCTCCCTGAATGGCTACGCCGCCCCCTTTTATCCCAGTTCTCTTCAATGCTCACAGCTGCAGCCCATCAAGGACAACCAGGACCTGTGGGGCAAAGCCTCTAGACAGATATTCAAATAGAATCCATTTCCTCTACTCTAGCCAGTAAGTACTACCCTACAAGTCCTCAGAACCCCAAAGGCCACCTTTCATCTGACACCCAGACCCTGGGGAAAGGACTTCTTTTTCCCATGGCAAATGGCCTCCCTTGGCAGCCACTCACCCTGGCAGAAAGTGGGAGCCTAGCTAGAATGATGCAATCGTTGCTGGATTTTTCCAAAAGAAAAGCTGGCAGCAACTAGGGCCCTGGAAGTACTTAGAGCCTCAAACGCCACCTTGAACATATTCCTGAGACCCTGGGGAAAGGACTTCGTTTTTCCCATGGAAAATGGCCTTCATTTGTGGCCACTCTGCCTGGCAGGCAGGGCAGTGCCAAGCCAGGAATCTACAAACTCTGCTGGATCCTTCCAGAACGAAAGCTGCCAGCAACTAGGACCCTGCAAGTCCTTAGAGCCCCAGATGCCACCTGTCATCTGACACCCAGAGCCTGGGCCAATGACTTCGTTTTCCCCATGGAAAATGGCCTCCATTTCTGGCCACTCGCCCTGACCAAGAGGGTGGTGCCCAGCAAGAAATTTGCAAGCTTTGCTGGATTGCTCCAAATCGAAAGCTACCACTTGTTGTTGTTCTATTTCTCTAGAGTCCCATCATGCTGTTCTCAGATTGCTAAAGTCCATACCTCCTCGGTGTGTTCTTATGGCTGCAGATCTTCACAGCACAGACGCTTTCTTCTGCATGCTGTTCTTTCCCAGTTCAGGGCTCCTTCAAGGCTCTCCCTGAATGGCTACGCCGCCCCCTTTTATCCCAGTTCTCTTCAATGCTCACAGCTGCAGCCCATCAAGGACAACCAGGACCTGTGGGACAGATATTCAAATAGAATCCATTTCCTCTACTCTAGCCAGTAAGTACTACCCTACAAGTCCTCAGAACCCCAAAGGCCACCTTTCATCTGACACCCAGACCCTGGGGAAAGGACTTCTTTTTCCCATGGCAAATGGCCTCCCTTGGCAGCCACTCACCCTGGCAGAAAGTGGGAGCCTAGCTAGAATGATGCAATCGTTGCTGGATTTTTCCAAAAGAAAAGCTGCCAGCAACTAGGGCCCTGGAAGTACTTAGAGCCTCAAACGCCACCTTGAACATATTCCTGAGACCCTGGGGAAAGGACTTCGTTTTTCCCATGGAAAATGGCCTTCATTTGTGGCCACTCTGCCTGGCAGGCAGGGCAGTGCCAAGCCAGGAATCTACAAACTCTGCTGGATCCTTCCAGAACGAAAGCTGCCAGCAACTAGGACCCTGCAAGTCCTTAGAGCCCCAGATGCCACCTGTCATCTGACACCCAGAGCCTGGGCCAATGACTTCGTTTTCCCCATGGAAAATGGCCTCCATTTCTGGCCACTCGCCCTGACCAAGAGGGTGGTGCCCAGCAAGAAATTTGCAAGCTTTGCTGGATTGCTCCAAATCGAAAGCTACCACTTGTTGTTGTTCTATTTCTCTAGAGTCCCATCATGCTGTTCTCAGATTGCTAAAGTCCATACCTCCTCGGTGTGTTCTTATGGCTGCAGATCTTCACAGCACAGACGCTTTCTTCTGCATGCTGTTCTTTCCCAGTTCAGGGCTCCTTCAAGGCTCTCCCTGAATGGCTACGCCGCCCCCTTTTATCCCAGTTCTCTTCAATGCTCACAGCTGCAGCCCATCAAGGACAACCAGGACCTGTGGGGCAAAGCCTCTAGACAGATATTCAAATAGAATCCATTTCCTCTACTCTAGCCAGTAAGTACTACCCTACAAGTCCTCAGAACCCCAAAGGCCACCTTTCATCTGACACCCAGACCCTGGGGAAAGGACTTCTTTTTCCCATGGCAAATGGCCTCCCTTGGCAGCCACTCACCCTGGCAGAAAGTGGGAGCCTAGCTAGAATGATGCAATCGTTGCTGGATTTTTCCAAAAGAAAAGCTGCCAGCAACTAGGGCCCTGGAAGTACTTAGAGCCTCAAACGCCACCTTGAACATATTCCTGAGACCCTGGGGAAAGGACTTCGTTTTTCCCATGGAAAATGGCCTTCATTTGTGGCCACTCTGCCTGGCAGGCAGGGCAGTGCCAAGCCAGGAATCTACAAACTCTGCTGGATCCTTCCAGAACGAAAGCTGCCAGCAACTAGGACCCTGCAAGTCCTTAGAGCCCCAGATGCCACCTGTCATCTGACACCCAGAGCCTGGGCCAATGACTTCGTTTTCCCCATGGAAAATGGCCTCCATTTCTGGCCACTCGCCCTGACCAAGAGGGTGGTGCCCAGCAAGAAATTTGCAAGCTTTGCTGGATTGCTCCAAATCTAAAGCTACCACTTGTTGTTCTTCTATTTCTCTAGAGTCCCATCATGCTGTTCTCAGATTGCTAAAGTCCATACCTCCTCGGTGTGTTCTTATGGCTGCAGATCTTCACAGCACAGACGCTTTCTTCTGCATGCTGTTCTTTCCCAGTTCAGGGCTCCTTCAAGGCTCTCCCTGAATGGCTACGCCGCCCCCTTTTATCCCAGTTCTCTTCAATGCTCACAGCTGCAGCCCATCAAGGACAACCAGGACCTGTGGGACAGATATTCAAATAGAATCCATTTCCTCTACTCTAGCCAGTAAGTACTACCCTACAAGTCCTCAGAACCCCAAAGGCCACCTTTCATCTGACACCCAGACCCTGGGGAAAGGACTTCTTTTTCCCATGGCAAATGGCCTCCCTTGGCAGCCACTCACCCTGGCAGAAAGTGGGAGCCTAGCTAGAATGATGCAATCGTTGCTGGATTTTTCCAAAAGAAAAGCTGCCAGCAACTAGGGCCCTGGAAGTACTTAGAGCCTCAAACGCCACCTTGAACATATTCCTGAGACCCTGGGGAAAGGACTTCGTTTTTCCCATGGAAAATGGCCTTCATTTGTGGCCACTTGGCCTGGCAGGCAGGGCAGTGCCAAGCCAGGAATCTACAAACTGTGCTGGATCCTTCCAGAACGAAAGCTGCCAGCAACTAGGACCCTGCAAGTCCTTAGAGCCCCAGACGCCACCTGTCATCTGACACCCAGAGCCTGGGCCAATGACTTCGTTTTCCCCATGGAAAATGGCCTCCATTTCTGGCCACTCGCCCTGACCAAGAGGGTGGTGCCCAGCAAGAAATTTGCAAGCTTTGCTGGATTGCTCCAAATCTAAAGCTGCCACTTGTTGTTGTTCTATTTCTCTAGAGTCCCATCATGCTGTTCTCAGATTGCTAAAGTCCATACCTCCTCGGTGTGTTCTTATGGCTGCAGATCTTCACAGCACAGACGCTTTCTTCTGCATGCTGTTCTTTCCCAGTTCAGGGCTCCTTCAAGGCTCTCCCTGAATGGCTAAGCCGCCCCCTTTTATCCCAGTTCTCTTCAATGCTCACAGTTGCAGCCCATCAAGGACAACCAGGACCTGTGGGGCAAAGCCTCTAGACAGATATTCAAATAGAATCCATTTCCTCTACTCTAGCCAGTAAGTACTACCCTACAAGTCCTCAGAACCCCAAAGGCCACCTTTCATCTGACACCCAGACCCTGGGGAAAGGACTTCTTTTTCCCATGGCAAATGGCCTCCCTTGGCAGCCACTCACCCTGGCAGAAAGTGGGAGCCTAGCTAGAATGATGCAATCGTTGCTGGATTTTTCCAAAAGAAAAGCTGGCAGCAACTAGGGCCCTGGAAGTACTTAGAGCCTCAAACGCCACCTTGAACATATTACTGAGACCCTGGGGAAAGGACTTCGTTTTTCCCATGGAAAATGGCCTTCATTTGTGGCCACTTGGCCTGGCAGGCAGGGCAGTGCCAAGCCAGGAATCTACAAACTCTGCTGGATCCTTCCAGAACGAAAGCTGCCAGCAACTAGGACCCTGCAAGTCCTTAGAGCCCCAGACGCCACCTGTCATCTGACACCCAGAGCCTGGGCCAATGACTTCGTTTTCCCCATGGAAAATGGCCTCCATTTCTGGCCACTCGCCCTGACCAAGAGGGTGGTGCCCAGCAAGAAATTTGCAAGCTTTGCTGGATTGCTCCAAATCTAAAGCTACCACTTGTTGTTGTTCTATTTCTCTAGAGTCCCATCATGCTGTTCTCAGATTGCTAAAGTCCATACCTCCTCGGTGTGTTCTTATGGCTGCAGATCTTCACAGCACAGACGCTTTCTTCTGCATGCTGTTCTTTCCCAGTTCAGGGCTCCTTCAAGGCTCTCCCTGAATGGCTACGCCGCCCCCTTTTATCCCAGTTCTCTTCAATGCTCACAGCTGCAGCCCATCAAGGACAACCAGGACCTGTGGGGCAAAGCCTCTAGACAGATATTCAAATAGAATCCATTTCCTCTACTCTAGCCAGTAAGTACTACCCTACAAGTCCTCAGAACCCCAAAGGCCACCTTTCATCTGACACCCAGACCCTGGGGAAAGGACTTCTTTTTCCCATGGCAAATGGCCTCCCTTGGCAGCCACTCACCCTGGCAGAAAGTGGGAGCCTAGCTAGAATGATGCAATCGTTGCTGGATTTTTCCAAAAGAAAAGCTGGCAGCAACTAGGGCCCTGGAAGTACTTAGAGCCTCAAACGCCACCTTGAACATATTCCTGAGACCCTGGGGAAAGGACTTCGTTTTTCCCATGGAAAATGGCCTTCATTTGTGGCCACTTGGCCTGGCAGGCAGGGCAGTGCCAAGCCAGGAATCTACAAACTCTGCTGGATCCTTCCAGAACGAAAGCTGCCAGCAACTAGGACCCTGCAAGTCCTTACAGCCCCAGATGCCACCAGTCATCTGACACCCAGAGCCTGGGCCAATGACTTCGTTTTCCCCATGGAAAATGGCCTCCATTTCTGGCCACTCGCCCTGACCAAGAGGGTGGTGCCCAGCAAGAAATTTGCAAGCTTTGCTGGATTGCTCCAAATCTAAAGCTACCACTTGTTGTTCTTCTATTTCTCTAGAGTCCCATCATGCTGTTCTCAGATTGCTAAAGTCCATACCTCCTCGGTGTGTTCTTATGGCTGCAGATCTTCACAGCACAGACGCTTTCTTCTGCATGCTGTTCTTTCCCAGTTCAGGGCTCCTTCAAGGCTCTCCCTGAATGGCTACGCCGCCCCCTTTTATCCCAGTTCTCTTCAATGCTCACAGCTGCAGCCCATCAAGGACAACCAGGACCTGTGGGACAGATATTCAAATAGAATCCATTTCCTCTACTCTAGCCAGTAAGTACTACCCTACAAGTCCTCAGAACCCCAAAGGCCACCTTTCATCTGACACCCAGACCCTGGGGAAAGGACTTCTTTTTCCCATGGCAAATGGCCTCCCTTGGCAGCCACTCACCCTGGCAGAAAGTGGGAGCCTAGCTAGAATGATGCAATCGTTGCTGGATTTTTCCAAAAGAAAAGCTGCCAGCAACTAGGGCCCTGGAAGTACTTAGAGCCTCAAACGCCACCTTGAACATATTACTGAGACCCTGGGGAAAGGACTTCGTTTTTCCCATGGGAAATGGCCTTCATTTGTGGCCACTTGGCCTGGCAGGCAGGGCAGTGCCAAGCCAGGAATCTACAAACTATGCTGGATCCTTCCAGAACGAAAGCTGCCAGCAACTGGGACCCTGCAAGTCCTTAGAGCCCCAGACGCCACCTTTCATCTGACACCCAGAGCCTGGGCCAATGACTTCGTTTTCCCCATGGAAAATGGCCTCCATTTCTGGCCTCTCACCCTGACCAAGAGGGTGGTGCCCAGCAAGAAATTTGCAAGCTTTGCTGGATTGCTCCAAATCTAAAGCTACCACTTGTTGTTGTTCTATTTCTCTAGAGTCCCATCATGCTGTTCTCAGATTGCTAAAGTCCATACCTCCTCGGTGTGTTCTTATGGCTGCAGATCTTCACAGCACAGACGCTTTCTTCTGCATGCTGTTCTTTCCCAGTTCAGGGCTCCTTCAAGGCTCTCCCTGAATGGCTACGCCGCCCCCTTTTATCCCAGTTCTCTTCAATGCTCACAGCTGCAGCCCATCAAGGACAACCAGGACCTGTGGGACAGATATTCAAATAGAATCCATTTCCTCTACTCTAGCCAGTAAGTACTACCCTACAAGTCCTCAGAACCCCAAAGGCCACCTTTCATCTGACACCCAGACCCTGGGGAAAGGACTTCTTTTTCCCATGGCAAATGGCCTCCCTTGGCAGCCACTCACCCTGGCAGAAAGTGGGAGCCTAGCTAGAATGATGCAATCGTTGCTGGATTTTTCCAAAAGAAAAGCTGCCAGCAACTAGGGCCCTGGAAGTACTTAGAGCCTCAAACGCCACCTTGAACATATTCCTGAGACCCTGGGGAAAGGACTTCGTTTTTCCCATGGAAAATGGCCTTCATTTGTGGCCACTCTGCCTGGCAGGCAGGGCAGTGCCAAGCCAGGAATCTACAAACTCTGCTGGATCCTTCCAGAACGAAAGCTGCCAGCAACTAGGACCCTGCAAGTCCTTACAGCCCCAGATGCCACCAGTCATCTGACACCCAGAGCCTGGGCCAATGACTTCGTTTTCCCCATGGAAAATGGCCTCCATTTCTGGCCACTCGCCCTGACCAAGAGGGTGGTGCCCAGCAAGAAATTTGCAAGCTTTGCTGGATTGCTCCAAATCGAAAGCTACCACTTGTTGTTCTTCTATTTCTCTAGAGTCCCATCATGCTGTTCTCAGATTGCTAAAGTCCATACCTCCTCGGTGTGTTCTTATGGCTGCAGATCTTCACAGCACAGACGCTTTCTTCTGCATGCTGTTCTTTCCCAGTTCAGGGCTCCTTCAAGGCTCTCCCTGAATGGCTACGCCGCCCCCTTTTATCCCAGTTCTCTTCAATGCTCACAGCTGCAGCCCATCAAGGACAACCAGGACCTGTGGGACAGATATTCAAATAGAATCCATTTCCTCTACTCTAGCCAGTAAGTACTACCCTACAAGTCCTCAGAACCCCAAAGGCCACCTTTCATCTGACACCCAGACCCTGGGGAAAGGACTTCTTTTTCCCATGGCAAATGGCCTCCCTTGGCAGCCACTCACCCTGGCAGAAAGTGGGAGCCTAGCTAGAATGATGCAATCGTTGCTGGATTTTTCCAAAAGAAAAGCTGGCAGCAACTAGGGCCCTGGAAGTACTTAGAGCCTCAAACGCCACCTTGAACATATTACTGAGACCCTGGGGAAAGGACTTCGTTTTTCCCATGGAAAATGGCCTTCATTTGTGGCCACTTGGCCTGGCAGGCAGGGCAGTGCCAAGCCAGGAATCTACAAACTCTGCTGGATCCTTCCAGAACGAAAGCTGCCAGCAACTAGGACCCTGCAAGTCCTTAGAGCCCCAGATGCCACCAGTCATCTGACACCCAGAGCCTGGGCCAATGACTTCGTTTTCCCCATGGAAAATGGCCTCCATTTCTGGCCACTCGCCCTGACCAAGAGGGTGGTGCCCAGCAAGAAATTTGCAAGCTTTGCTGGATTGCTCCAAATCGAAAGCTACCACTTGTTGTTGTTCTATTTCTCTAGAGTCCCATCATGCTGTTCTCAGATTGCTAAAGTCCATACCTCCTCGGTGTGTTCTTATGGCTGCAGATCTTCACAGCACAGACGCTTTCTTCTGCATGCTGTTCTTTCCCAGTTCAGGGCTCCTTCAAGGCTCTCCCTGAATGGCTACGCCGCCCCCTTTTATCCCAGTTCTCTTCAATGCTCACAGCTGCAGCCCATCAAGGACAACCAGGACCTGTGGGGCAAAGCCTCTAGACAGATATTCAAATAGAATCCATTTCCTCTACTCTAGCCAGTAAGTACTACCCTACAAGTCCTCAGAACCCCAAAGGCCACCTTTCATCTGACACCCAGACCCTGGGGAAAGGACTTCTTTTTCCCATGGCAAATGGCCTCCCTTGGCAGCCACTCACCCTGGCAGAAAGTGGGAGCCTAGCTAGAATGATGCAATCGTTGCTGGATTTTTCCAAAAGAAAAGCTGGCAGCAACTAGGGCCCTGGAAGTACTTAGAGCCTCAAACGCCACCTTGAACATATTACTGAGACCCTGGGGAAAGGACTTCGTTTTTCCCATGGAAAATGGCCTTCATTTGTGGCCACTTGGCCTGGCAGGCAGGGCAGTGCCAAGCCAGGAATCTACAAACTCTGCTGGATCCTTCCAGAACGAAAGCTGCCAGCAACTAGGACCCTGCAAGTCCTTAGAGCCCCAGATGCCACCAGTCATCTGACACCCAGAGCCTGGGCCAATGACTTCGTTTTCCCCATGGAAAATGGCCTCCATTTCTGGCCACTCGCCCTGACCAAGAGGGTGGTGCCCAGCAAGAAATTTGCAAGCTTTGCTGGATTGCTCCAAATCGAAAGCTACCACTTGTTGTTGTTCTATTTCTCTAGAGTCCCATCATGCTGTTCTCAGATTGCTAAAGTCCATACCTCCTCGGTGTGTTCTTATGGCTGCAGATCTTCACAGCACAGACGCTTTCTTCTGCATGCTGTTCTTTCCCAGTTCAGGGCTCCTTCAAGGCTCTCCCTGAATGGCTACGCCGCCCCCTTTTATCCCAGTTCTCTTCAATGCTCACAGCTGCAGCCCATCAAGGACAACCAGGACCTGTGGGACAGATATTCAAATAGAATCCATTTCCTCTACTCTAGCCAGTAAGTACTACCCTACAAGTCCTCAGAACCCCAAAGGCCACCTTTCATCTGACACCCAGACCCTGGGGAAAGGACTTCTTTTTCCCATGGCAAATGGCCTCCCTTGGCAGCCACTCACCCTGGCAGAAAGTGGGAGCCTAGCTAGAATGATGCAATCGTTGCTGGATTTTTCCAAAAGAAAAGCTGGCAGCAACTAGGGCCCTGGAAGTACTTAGAGCCTCAAACGCCACCTTGAACATATTCCTGAGACCCTGGGGAAAGGACTTCGTTTTTCCCATGGGAAATGGCCTTCATTTGTGGCCACTTGGCCTGGCAGGCAGGGCAGTGCCAAGCCAGGAATCTACAAACTCTGCTGGATCCTTCCAGAACGAAAGCTGCCAGCAACTAGGACCCTGCAAGTCCTTAGAGCCCCAGATGCCACCAGTCATCTGACACCCAGAGCCTGGGCCAATGACTTCGTTTTCCCCATGGAAAATGGCCTCCATTTCTGGCCACTCGCCCTGACCAAGAGGGTGGTGCCCAGCAAGAAATTTGCAAGCTTTGCTGGATTGCTCCAAATCTAAAGCTACCACTTGTTGTTGTTCTATTTCTCTAGAGTCCCATCATGCTGTTCTCAGATTGCTAAAGTCCATACCTCCTCGGTGTGTTCTTATGGCTGCAGATCTTCACAGCACAGACGCTTTCTTCTGCATGCTGTTCTTTCCCAGTTCAGGGCTCCTTCAAGGCTCTCCCTGAATGGCTACGCCGCCCCCTTTTATCCCAGTTCTCTTCAATGCTCACAGCTGCAGCCCATCAAGGACAACCAGGACCTGTGGGACAGATATTCAAATAGAATCCATTTCCTCTACTCTAGCCAGTAAGTACTACCCTACAAGTCCTCAGAACCCCAAAGGCCACCTTTCATCTGACACCCAGACCCTGGGGAAAGGACTTCTTTTTCCCATGGCAAATGGCCTCCCTTGGCAGCCACTCACCCTGGCAGAAAGTGGGAGCCTAGCTAGAATGATGCAATCGTTGCTGGATTTTTCCAAAAGAAAAGCTGCCAGCAACTAGGGCCCTGGAAGTACTTAGAGCCTCAAACGCCACCTTGAACATATTACTGAGACCCTGGGGAAAGGACTTCGTTTTTCCCATGGAAAATGGCCTTCATTTGTGGCCACTTGGCCTGGCAGGCAGGGCAGTGCCAAGCCAAGAATCTACAAACTCTGCTGGATCCTTCCAGAACGAAAGCTGCCAGCAACTAGGACCCTGCAAGTCCTTAGAGCCCCAGATGCCACCAGTCATCTGACACCCAGAGCCTGGGCCAATGACTTCGTTTTCCCCATGGAAAATGGCCTCCATTTCTGGCCACTCGCCCTGACCAAGAGGGTGGTGCCCAGCAAGAAATTTGCAAGCTTTGCTGGATTGCTCCAAATCTAAAGCTACCACTTGTTGTTGTTCTATTTCTCTAGAGTCCCATCATGCTGTTCTCAGATTGCTAAAGTCCATACCTCCTCGGTGTGTTCTTATGGCTGCAGATCTTCACAGCACAGACGCTTTCTTCTGCATGCTGTTCTTTCCCAGTTCAGGGCTCCTTCAAGGCTCTCCCTGAATGGCTACGCCGCCCCCTTTTATCCCAGTTCTCTTCAATGCTCACAGCTGCAGCCCATCAAGGACAACCAGGACCTGTGGGACAGATATTCAAATAGAATCCATTTCCTCTACTCTAGCCAGTAAGTACTACCCTACAAGTCCTCAGAACCCCAAAGGCCACCTTTCATCTGACACCCAGACCCTGGGGAAAGGACTTCTTTTTCCCATGGCAAATGGCCTCCCTTGGCAGCCACTCACCCTGGCAGAAAGTGGGAGCCTAGCTAGAATGATGCAATCGTTGCTGGATTTTTCCAAAAGAAAAGCTGGCAGCAACTAGGGCCCTGGAAGTACTTAGAGCCTCAAACGCCACCTTGAACATATTCCTGAGACCCTGGGGAAAGGACTTCGTTTTTCCCATGGAAAATGGCCTTCATTTGTGGCCACTCTGCCTGGCAGGCAGGGCAGTGCCAAGCCAGGAATCTACAAACTCTGCTGGATCCTTCCAGAACGAAAGCTGCCAGCAACTAGGACCCTGCAAGTCCTTAGAGCCCCAGATGCCACCAGTCATCTGACACCCAGAGCCTGGGCCAATGACTTCGTTTTCCCCATGGAAAATGGCCTCCATTTCTGGCCACTCGCCCTGACCAAGAGGGTGGTGCCCAGCAAGAAATTTGCAAGCTTTGCTGGATTGCTCCAAATCTAAAGCTACCACTTGTTGTTCTTCTATTTCTCTAGAGTCCCATCATGCTGTTCTCAGATTGCTAAAGTCCATACCTCCTCGGTGTGTTCTTATGGCTGCAGATCTTCACAGCACAGACGCTTTCTTCTGCATGCTGTTCTTTCCCAGTTCAGGGCTCCTTCAAGGCTCTCCCTGAATGGCTACGCCGCCCCCTTTTATCCCAGTTCTCTTCAATGCTCACAGCTGCAGCCCATCAAGGACAACCAGGACCTGTGGGACAGATATTCAAATAGAATCCATTTCCTCTACTCTAGCCAGTAAGTACTACCCTACAAGTCCTCAGAACCCCAAAGGCCACCTTTCATCTGACACCCAGACCCTGGGGAAAGGACTTCTTTTTCCCATGGCAAATGGCCTCCCTTGGCAGCCACTCACCCTGGCAGAAAGTGGGAGCCTAGCTAGAATGATGCAATCGTTGCTGGATTTTTCCAAAAGAAAAGCTGGCAGCAACTAGGGCCCTGGAAGTACTTAGAGCCTCAAACGCCACCTTGAACATATTACTGAGACCCTGGGGAAAGGACTTCGTTTTTCCCATGGAAAATGGCCTTCATTTGTGGCCACTTGGCCTGGCAGGCAGGGCAGTGCCAAGCCAGGAATCTACAAACTCTGCTGGATCCTTCCAGAACGAAAGCTGCCAGCAACTAGGACCCTGCAAGTCCTTACAGCCCCAGATGCCACCAGTCATCTGACACCCAGAGCCTGGGCCAATGACTTCGTTTTCCCCATGGAAAATGGCCTCCATTTCTGGCCACTCGCCCTGACCAAGAGGGTGGTGCCCAGCAAGAAATTTGCAAGCTTTGCTGGATTGCTCCAAATCTAAAGCTACCACTTGTTGTTCTTCTATTTCTCTAGAGTCCCATCATGCTGTTCTCAGATTGCTAAAGTCCATACCTCCTCGGTGTGTTCTTATGGCTGCAGATCTTCACAGCACAGACGCTTTCTTCTGCATGCTGTTCTTTCCCAGTTCAGGGCTCCTTCAAGGCTCTCCCTGAATGGCTACGCCGCCCCCTTTTATCCCAGTTCTCTTCAATGCTCACAGCTGCAGCCCATCAAGGACAACCAGGACCTGTGGGGCAAAGCCTCTAGACAGATATTCAAATAGAATCCATTTCCTCTACTCTAGCCAGTAAGTACTACCCTACAAGTCCTCAGAACCCCAAAGGCCACCTTTCATCTGACACCCAGACCCTGGGGAAAGGACTTCTTTTTCCCATGGCAAATGGCCTCCCTTGGCAGCCACTCACCCTGGCAGAAAGTGGGAGCCTAGCTAGAATGATGCAATCGTTGCTGGATTTTTCCAAAAGAAAAGCTGGCAGCAACTAGGGCCCTGGAAGTACTTAGAGCCTCAAACGCCACCTTGAACATATTCCTGAGACCCTGGGGAAAGGACTTCGTTTTTCCCATGGGAAATGGCCTTCATTTGTGGCCACTTGGCCTGGCAGGCAGGGCAGTGCCAAGCCAGGAATCTACAAACTGTGCTGGATCCTTCCAGAACGAAAGCTGCCAGCAACTAGGACCCTGCAAGTCCTTAGAGCCCCAGATGCCACCTGTCATCTGACACCCAGAGCCTGGGCCAATGACTTCGTTTTCCCCATGGAAAATGGCCTCCATTTCTGGCCACTCGCCCTGACCAAGAGGGTGGTGCCCAGCAAGAAATTTGCAAGCTTTGCTGGATTGCTCCAAATCGAAAGCTACCACTTGTTGTTGTTCTATTTCTCTAGAGTCCCATCATGCTGTTCTCAGATTGCTAAAGTCCATACCTCCTCGGTGTGTTCTTATGGCTGCAGATCTTCACAGCACAGACGCTTTCTTCTGCATGCTGTTCTTTCCCAGTTCAGGGCTCCTTCAAGGCTCTCCCTGAATGGCTACGCCGCCCCCTTTTATCCCAGTTCTCTTCAATGCTCACAGCTGCAGCCCATCAAGGACAACCAGGACCTGTGGGACAGATATTCAAATAGAATCCATTTCCTCTACTCTAGCCAGTAAGTACTACCCTACAAGTCCTCAGAACCCCAAAGGCCACCTTTCATCTGACACCCAGACCCTGGGGAAAGGACTTCTTTTTCCCATGGCAAATGGCCTCCCTTGGCAGCCACTCACCCTGGCAGAAAGTGGGAGCCTAGCTAGAATGATGCAATCGTTGCTGGATTTTTCCAAAAGAAAAGCTGGCAGCAACTAGGGCCCTGGAAGTACTTAGAGCCTCAAACGCCACCTTGAACATATTCCTGAGACCCTGGGGAAAGGACTTCGTTTTTCCCATGGAAAATGGCCTTCATTTGTGGCCACTCTGCCTGGCAGGCAGGGCAGTGCCAAGCCAGGAATCTACAAACTCTGCTGGATCCTTCCAGAACGAAAGCTGCCAGCAACTAGGACCCTGCAAGTCCTTAGAGCCCCAGATGCCACCAGTCATCTGACACCCAGAGCCTGGGCCAATGACTTCGTTTTCCCCATGGAAAATGGCCTCCATTTCTGGCCACTCGCCCTGACCAAGAGGGTGGTGCCCAGCAAGAAATTTGCAAGCTTTGCTGGATTGCTCCAAATCTAAAGCTACCACTTGTTGTTCTTCTATTTCTCTAGAGTCCCATCATGCTGTTCTCAGATTGCTAAAGTCCATACCTCCTCGGTGTGTTCTTATGGCTGCAGATCTTCACAGCACAGACGCTTTCTTCTGCATGCTGTTCTTTCCCAGTTCAGGGCTCCTTCAAGGCTCTCCCTGAATGGCTACGCCGCCCCCTTTTATCCCAGTTCTCTTCAATGCTCACAGCTGCAGCCCATCAAGGACAACCAGGACCTGTGGGACAGATATTCAAATAGAATCCATTTCCTCTACTCTAGCCAGTAAGTACTACCCTACAAGTCCTCAGAACCCCAAAGGCCACCTTTCATCTGACACCCAGACCCTGGGGAAAGGACTTCTTTTTCCCATGGCAAATGGCCTCCCTTGGCAGCCACTCACCCTGGCAGAAAGTGGGAGCCTAGCTAGAATGATGCAATCGTTGCTGGATTTTTCCAAAAGAAAAGCTGCCAGCAACTAGGGCCCTGGAAGTACTTAGAGCCTCAAACGCCACCTTGAACATATTCCTGAGACCCTGGGGAAAGGACTTCGTTTTTCCCATGGAAAATGGCCTTCATTTGTGGCCACTCTGCCTGGCAGGCAGGGCAGTGCCAAGCCAGGAATCTACAAACTCTGCTGGATCCTTCCAGAACGAAAGCTGCCAGCAACTAGGACCCTGCAAGTCCTTACAGCCCCAATGCCACCAGTCATCTGACACCCAGAGCCTGGGCCAATGACTTCGTTTTCCCCATGGAAAATGGCCTCCATTTCTGGCCACTCGCCCTGACCAAGAGGGTGGTGCCCAGCAAGAAATTTGCAAGCTTTGCTGGATTGCTCCAAATCGAAACCTGCCACTTGTTGTTCTTCTATTTCTCTAGAGTCCCATCATGCTGTTCTCAGATTGCTAAAGTCCATACCTCCTCGGTGTGTTCTTATGGCTGCAGATCTTCACAGCACAGACGCTTTCTTCTGCATGCTGTTCTTTCCCAGTTCAGGGCTCCTTCAAGGCTCTCCCTGAATGGCTAAGCCGCCCCCTTTTATCCCAGTTCTCTTCAATGCTCACAGCTGCAGCCCATCAAGGACAACCAGGACCTGTGGGGCAAAGCCTCTAGACAGATATTCAAATAGAATCCATTTCCTCTACTCTAGCCAGTAAGTACTACCCTACAAGTCCTCAGAACCCCAAAGGCCACCTTTCATCTGACACCCAGACCCTGGGGAAAGGACTTCTTTTTCCCATGGCAAATGGCCTCCCTTGGCAGCCACTCACCCTGGCAGAAAGTGGGAGCCTAGCTAGAATGATGCAATCGTTGCTGGATTTTTCCAAAAGAAAAGCTGGCAGCAACTAGGGCCCTGGAAGTACTTAGAGCCTCAAACGCCACCTTGAACATATTCCTGAGACCCTGGGGAAAGGACTTCGTTTTTCCCATGGAAAATGGCCTTCATTTCTGGCCACTTGGCCTGGCAGGCAGGGCAGTGCCAAGCCAGGAATCTACAAACTCTGCTGGATCCTTCCAGAACGAAAGCTGCCAGCAACTAGGACCCTGCAAGTCCTTAGAGCCCCAGATGCCACCAGTCATCTGACACCCAGAGCCTGGGCCAATGACTTCGTTTTCCCCATGGAAAATGGCCTCCATTTCTGGCCACTCGCCCTGACCAAGAGGGTGGTGCCCAGCAAGAAATTTGCAAGCTTTGCTGGATTGCTCCAAATCGAAAGCTACCACTTGTTGTTGTTCTATTTCTCTAGAGTCCCATCATGCTGTTCTCAGATTGCTAAAGTCCATACCTCCTCGGTGTGTTCTTATGGCTGCAGATCTTCACAGCACAGACGCTTTCTTCTGCATGCTGTTCTTTCCCAGTTCAGGGCTCCTTCAAGGCTCTCCCTGAATGGCTACGCCGCCCCCTTTTATCCCAGTTCTCTTCAATGCTCACAGCTGCAGCCCATCAAGGACAACCAGGACCTGTGGGGCAAAGCCTCTAGACAGATATTCAAATAGAATCCATTTCCTCTACTCTAGCCAGTAAGTACTACCCTACAAGTCCTCAGAACCCCAAAGGCCACCTTTCATCTGACACCCAGACCCTGGGGAAAGGACTTCTTTTTCCCATGGCAAATGGCCTCCCTTGGCAGCCACTCACCCTGGCAGAAAGTGGGAGCCTAGCTAGAATGATGCAATCGTTGCTGGATTTTTCCAAAAGAAAAGCTGGCAGCAACTAGGGCCCTGGAAGTACTTAGAGCCTCAAACGCCACCTTGAACATATTCCTGAGACCCTGGGGAAAGGACTTCGTTTTTCCCATGGAAAATGGCCTTCATTTGTGGCCACTCTGCCTGGCAGGCAGGGCAGTGCCAAGCCAGGAATCTACAAACTCTGCTGGATCCTTCCAGAACGAAAGCTGCCAGCAACTAGGACCCTGCAAGTCCTTAGAGCCCCAGATGCCACCTGTCATCTGACACCCAGAGCCTGGGCCAATGACTTCGTTTTCCCCATGGAAAATGGCCTCCATTTCTGGCCACTCGCCCTGACCAAGAGGGTGGTGCCCAGCAAGAAATTTGCAAGCTTTGCTGGATTGCTCCAAATCTAAAGCTACCACTTGTTGTTGTTCTATTTCTCTAGAGTCCCATCATGCTGTTCTCAGATTGCTAAAGTCCATACCTCCTCGGTGTGTTCTTATGGCTGCAGATCTTCACAGCACAGACGCTTTCTTCTGCATGCTGTTCTTTCCCAGTTCAGGGCTCCTTCAAGGCTCTCCCTGAATGGCTACGCCGCCCCCTTTTATCCCAGTTCTCTTCAATGCTCACAGCTGCAGCCCATCAAGGACAACCAGGACCTGTGGGACAGATATTCAAATAGAATCCATTTCCTCTACTCTAGCCAGTAAGTACTACCCTACAAGTCCTCAGAACCCCAAAGGCCACCTTTCATCTGACACCCAGACCCTGGGGAAAGGACTTCTTTTTCCCATGGCAAATGGCCTCCCTTGGCAGCCACTCACCCTGGCAGAAAGTGGGAGCCTAGCTAGAATGATGCAATCGTTGCTGGATTTTTCCAAAAGAAAAGCTGCCAGCAACTAGGGCCCTGGAAGTACTTAGAGCCTCAAACGCCACCTTGAACATATTACTGAGACCCTGGGGAAAGGACTTCGTTTTTCCCATGGAAAATGGCCTTCATTTGTGGCCACTCTGCCTGGCAGGCAGGGCAGTGCCAAGCCAGGAATCTACAAACTCTGCTGGATCCTTCCAGAACGAAAGCTGCCAGCAACTAGGACCCTGCAAGTCCTTAGAGCCCCAGATGCCACCAGTCATCTGACACCCAGAGCCTGGGCCAATGACTTCGTTTTCCCCATGGAAAATGGCCTCCATTTCTGGCCACTCGCCCTGACCAAGAGGGTGGTGCCCAGCAAGAAATTTGCAAGCTTTGCTGGATTGCTCCAAATCTAAAGCTACCACTTGTTGTTGTTCTATTTCTCTAGAGTCCCATCATGCTGTTCTCAGATTGCTAAAGTCCATACCTCCTCGGTGTGTTCTTATGGCTGCAGATCTTCACAGCACAGACGCTTTCTTCTGCATGCTGTTCTTTCCCAGTTCAGGGCTCCTTCAAGGCTCTCCCTGAATGGCTACGCCGCCCCCTTTTATCCCAGTTCTCTTCAATGCTCACAGCTGCAGCCCATCAAGGACAACCAGGACCTGTGGGACAGATATTCAAATAGAATCCATTTCCTCTACTCTAGCCAGTAAGTACTACCCTACAAGTCCTCAGAACCCCAAAGGCCACCTTTCATCTGACACCCAGACCCTGGGGAAAGGACTTCTTTTTCCCATGGCAAATGGCCTCCCTTGGCAGCCACTCACCCTGGCAGAAAGTGGGAGCCTAGCTAGAATGATGCAATCGTTGCTGGATTTTTCCAAAAGAAAAGCTGGCAGCAACTAGGGCCCTGGAAGTACTTAGAGCCTCAAACGCCACCTTGAACATATTACTGAGACCCTGGGGAAAGGACTTCGTTTTTCCCATGGAAAATGGCCTTCATTTGTGGCCACTCTGCCTGGCAGGCAGGGCAGTGCCAAGCCAGGAATCTACAAACTGTGCTGGATCCTTCCAGAACGAAAGCTGCCAGCAACTAGGACCCTGCAAGTCCTTACAGCCCCAGATGCCACCAGTCATCTGACACCCAGAGCCTGGGCCAATGACTTCGTTTTCCCCATGGAAAATGGCCTCCATTTCTGGCCACTCGCCCTGACCAAGAGGGTGGTGCCCAGCAAGAAATTTGCAAGCTTTGCTGGATTGCTCCAAATCGAAACCTGCCACTTGTTGTTCTTCTATTTCTCTAGAGTCCCATCATGCTGTTCTCAGATTGCTAAAGTCCATACCTCCTCGGTGTGTTCTTATGGCTGCAGATCTTCACAGCACAGACGCTTTCTTCTGCATGCTGTTCTTTCCCAGTTCAGGGCTCCTTCAAGGCTCTCCCTGAATGGCTAAGCCGCCCCCTTTTATCCCAGTTCTCTTCAATGCTCACAGCTGCAGCCCATCAAGGACAACCAGGACCTGTGGGGCAAAGCCTCTAGACAGATATTCAAATAGAATCCATTTCCTCTACTCTAGCCAGTAAGTACTACCCTACAAGTCCTCAGAACCCCAAAGGCCACCTTTCATCTGACACCCAGACCCTGGGGAAAGGACTTCTTTTTCCCATGGCAAATGGCCTCCCTTGGCAGCCACTCACCCTGGCAGAAAGTGGGAGCCTAGCTAGAATGATGCAATCGTTGCTGGATTTTTCCAAAAGAAAAGCTGGCAGCAACTAGGGCCCTGGAAGTACTTAGAGCCTCAAACGCCACCTTGAACATATTCCTGAGACCCTGGGGAAAGGACTTCGTTTTTCCCATGGAAAATGGCCTTCATTTGTGGCCACTCTGCCTGGCAGGCAGGGCAGTGCCAAGCCAGGAATCTACAAACTCTGCTGGATCCTTCCAGAACGAAAGCTGCCAGCAACTAGGACCCTGCAAGTCCTTAGAGCCCCAGATGCCACCAGTCATCTGACACCCAGAGCCTGGGCCAATGACTTCGTTTTCCCCATGGAAAATGGCCTCCATTTCTGGCCACTCGCCCTGACCAAGAGGGTGGTGCCCAGCAAGAAATTTGCAAGCTTTGCTGGATTGCTCCAAATCTAAAGCTACCACTTGTTGTTGTTCTATTTCTCTAGAGTCCCATCATGCTGTTCTCAGATTGCTAAAGTCCATACCTCCTCGGTGTGTTCTTATGGCTGCAGATCTTCACAGCACAGACGCTTTCTTCTGCATGCTGTTCTTTCCCAGTTCAGGGCTCCTTCAAGGCTCTCCCTGAATGGCTACGCCGCCCCCTTTTATCCCAGTTCTCTTCAATGCTCACAGCTGCAGCCCATCAAGGACAACCAGGACCTGTGGGGCAAAGCCTCTAGACAGATATTCAAATAGAATCCATTTCCTCTACTCTAGCCAGTAAGTACTACCCTACAAGTCCTCAGAACCCCAAAGGCCACCTTTCATCTGACACCCAGACCCTGGGGAAAGGACTTCTTTTTCCCATGGCAAATGGCCTCCCTTGGCAGCCACTCACCCTGGCAGAAAGTGGGAGCCTAGCTAGAATGATGCAATCGTTGCTGGATTTTTCCAAAAGAAAAGCTGGCAGCAACTAGGGCCCTGGAAGTACTTAGAGCCTCAAACGCCACCTTGAACATATTCCTGAGACCCTGGGGAAAGGACTTCGTTTTTCCCATGGGAAATGGCCTTCATTTGTGGCCACTTGGCCTGGCAGGCAGGGCAGTGCCAAGCCAGGAATCTACAAACTCTGCTGGATCCTTCCAGAACGAAAGCTGCCAGCAACTAGGACCCTGCAAGTCCTTAGAGCCCCAGATGCCACCAGTCATCTGACACCCAGAGCCTGGGCCAATGACTTCGTTTTCCCCATGGAAAATGGCCTCCATTTCTGGCCACTCGCCCTGACCAAGAGGGTGGTGCCCAGCAAGAAATTTGCAAGCTTTGCTGGATTGCTCCAAATCTAAAGCTACCACTTGTTGTTCTTCTATTTCTCTAGAGTCCCATCATGCTGTTCTCAGATTGCTAAAGTCCATACCTCCTCGGTGTGTTCTTATGGCTGCAGATCTTCACAGCACAGACGCTTTCTTCTGCATGCTGTTCTTTCCCAGTTCAGGGCTCCTTCAAGGCTCTCCCTGAATGGCTACGCCGCCCCCTTTTATCCCAGTTCTCTTCAATGCTCACAGCTGCAGCCCATCAAGGACAACCAGGACCTGTGGGACAGATATTCAAATAGAATCCATTTCCTCTACTCTAGCCAGTAAGTACTACCCTACAAGTCCTCAGAACCCCAAAGGCCACCTTTCATCTGACACCCAGACCCTGGGGAAAGGACTTCTTTTTCCCATGGCAAATGGCCTCCCTTGGCAGCCACTCACCCTGGCAGAAAGTGGGAGCCTAGCTAGAATGATGCAATCGTTGCTGGATTTTTCCAAAAGAAAAGCTGCCAGCAACTAGGGCCCTGGAAGTACTTAGAGCCTCAAACGCCACCTTGAACATATTACTGAGACCCTGGGGAAAGGACTTCGTTTTTCCCATGGAAAATGGCCTTCATTTCTGGCCACTCTGCCTGGCAGGCAGGGCAGTGCCAAGCCAGGAATCTACAAACTGTGCTGGATCCTTCCAGAACGAAAGCTGCCAGCAACTAGGACCCTGCAAGTCCTTACAGCCCCAGATGCCACCAGTCATCTGACACCCAGAGCCTGGGCCAATGACTTCGTTTTCCCCATGGAAAATGGCCTCCATTTCTGGCCACTCGCCCTGACCAAGAGGGTGGTGCCCAGCAAGAAATTTGCAAGCTTTGCTGGATTGCTCCAAATCGAAAGCTGCCACTTGTTGTTCTTCTATTTCTCTAGAGTCCCATAATGCTGTTCTCAGATTGCTAAAGTCCATACCTCCTCGGTGTGTTCTTATGGCTGCAGATCTTCACAGCACAGACGCTTTCTTCTGCATGCTGTTCTTTCCCAGTTCAGGGCTCCTTCAAGGCTCTCCCTGAATGGCTAAGCCGCCCCCTTTTATCCCAGTTCTCTTCAATGCTCACAGCTGCAGCCCATCAAGGACAACCAGGACCTGTGGGGCAAAGCCTCTAGACAGATATTCAAATAGAATCCATTTCCTCTACTCTAGCCAGTAAGTACTACCCTACAAGTCCTCAGAACCCCAAAGGCCACCTTTCATCTGACACCCAGACCCTGGGGAAAGGACTTCTTTTTCCCATGGCAAATGGCCTCCCTTGGCAGCCACTCACCCTGGCAGAAAGTGGGAGCCTAGCTAGAATGATGCAATCGTTGCTGGATTTTTCCAAAAGAAAAGCTGGCAGCAACTAGGGCCCTGGAAGTACTTAGAGCCTCAAACGCCACCTTGAACATATTACTGAGACCCTGGGGAAAGGACTTCGTTTTTCCCATGGAAAATGGCCTTCATTTGTGGCCACTTGGCCTGGCAGGCAGGGCAGTGCCAAGCCAGGAATCTACAAACTCTGCTGGATCCTTCCAGAACGAAAGCTGCCAGCAACTAGGACCCTGCAAGTCCTTAGAGCCCCAGATGCCACCAGTCATCTGACACCCAGAGCCTGGGCCAATGACTTTGTTTTCCCCATGGAAAATTGCCTCCATTTCTGGCCACTCGCCCTGACCAAGAGGGTGGTGCCCAGCAAGAAATTTGCAAGCTTTGCTGGATTGCTCCAAATCGAAAGCTACCACTTGTTGTTCTTCTATTTCTCTAGAGTCCCATCATGCTGTTCTCAGATTGCTAAAGTCCATACCTCCTCGGTGTGTTCTTATGGCTGCAGATCTTCACAGCACAGACGCTTTCTTCTGCATGCTGTTCTTTCCCAGTTCAGGGCTCCTTCAAGGCTCTCCCTGAATGGCTACGCCGCCCCCTTTTATCCCAGTTCTCTTCAATGCTCACAGCTGCAGCCCATCAAGGACAACCAGGACCTGTGGGACAGATATTCAAATAGAATCCATTTCCTCTACTCTAGCCAGTAAGTACTACCCTACAAGTCCTCAGAACCCCAAAGGCCACCTTTCATCTGACACCCAGACCCTGGGGAAAGGACTTCTTTTTCCCATGGCAAATGGCCTCCCTTGGCAGCCACTCACCCTGGCAGAAAGTGGGAGCCTAGCTAGAATGATGCAATCGTTGCTGGATTTTTCCAAAAGAAAAGCTGCCAGCAACTAGGGCCCTGGAAGTACTTAGAGCCTCAAACGCCACCTTGAACATATTCCTGAGACCCTGGGGAAAGGACTTCGTTTTTCCCATGGAAAATGGCCTTCATTTGTGGCCACTCTGCCTGGCAGGCAGGGCAGTGCCAAGCCAGGAATCTACAAACTCTGCTGGATCCTTCCAGAACGAAAGCTGCCAGCAACTAGGACCCTGCAAGTCCTTACAGCCCCAGATGCCACCAGTCATCTGACACCCAGAGCCTGGGCCAATGACTTCGTTTTCCCCATGGAAAATGGCCTCCATTTCTGGCCACTCGCCCTGACCAAGAGGGTGGTGCCCAGCAAGAAATTTGCAAGCTTTGCTGGATTGCTCCAAATCGAAAGCTGCCACTTGTTGTTGTTCTATTTCTCTAGAGTCCCATCATGCTGTTCTCAGATTGCTAAAGTCCATACCTCCTCGGTGTGTTCTTATGGCTGCAGATCTTCACAGCACAGACGCTTTCTTCTGCATGCTGTTCTTTCCCAGTTCAGGGCTCCTTCAAGGCTCTCCCTGAATGGCTACGCCGCCCCCTTTTATCCCAGTTCTCTTCAATGCTCACAGCTGCAGCCCATCAAGGACAACCAGGACCTGTGGGGCAAAGCCTCTAGACAGATATTCAAATAGAATCCATTTCCTCTACTCTAGCCAGTAAGTACTACCCTACAAGTCCTCAGAACCCCAAAGGCCACCTTTCATCTGACACCCAGACCCTGGGGAAAGGACTTCTTTTTCCCATGGCAAATGGCCTCCCTTGGCAGCCACTCACCCTGGCAGAAAGTGGGAGCCTAGCTAGAATGATGCAATCGTTGCTGGATTTTTCCAAAAGAAAAGCTGGCAGCAACTAGGGCCCTGGAAGTACTTAGAGCCTCAAACGCCACCTTGAACATATTCCTGAGACCCTGGGGAAAGGACTTCGTTTTTCCCATGGGAAATGGCCTTCATTTGTGGCCACTTGGCCTGGCAGGCAGGGCAGTGCCAAGCCAGGAATCTACAAACTGTGCTGGATCCTTCCAGAACGAAAGCTGCCAGCAACTAGGACCCTGCAAGTCCTTAGAGCCCCAGATGCCACCAGTCATCTGACACCCAGAGCCTGGGCCAATGACTTCGTTTTCCCCATGGAAAATGGCCTCCATTTCTGGCCACTCGCCCTGACCAAGAGGGTGGTGCCCAGCAAGAAATTTGCAAGCTTTGCTGGATTGCTCCAAATCTAAAGCTACCACTTGTTGTTCTTCTATTTCTCTAGAGTCCCATCATGCTGTTCTCAGATTGCTAAAGTCCATACCTCCTCGGTGTGTTCTTATGGCTGCAGATCTTCACAGCACAGACGCTTTCTTCTGCATGCTGTTCTTTCCCAGTTCAGGGCTCCTTCAAGGCTCTCCCTGAATGGCTACGCCGCCCCCTTTTATCCCAGTTCTCTTCAATGCTCACAGCTGCAGCCCATCAAGGACAACCAGGACCTGTGGGACAGATATTCAAATAGAATCCATTTCCTCTACTCTAGCCAGTAAGTACTACCCTACAAGTCCTCAGAACCCCAAAGGCCACCTTTCATCTGACACCCAGACCCTGGGGAAAGGACTTCTTTTTCCCATGGCAAATGGCCTCCCTTGGCAGCCACTCACCCTGGCAGAAAGTGGGAGCCTAGCTAGAATGATGCAATCGTTGCTGGATTTTTCCAAAAGAAAAGCTGCCAGCAACTAGGGCCCTGGAAGTACTTAGAGACTCAAACGCCACCTTGAACATATTCCTGAGACCCTGGGGAAAGGACTTCGTTTTTCCCATGGGAAATGGCCTTCATTTGTGGCCACTCGGCCTGGCAGGCAGGGCAGTGCCAAGCCAGGAATCTACAAACTCTGCTGGATCCTTCCAGAACGAAAGCTGCCAGCAACTAGGACCCTGCAAGTCCTTAGAGCCCCAGACGCCACCTTTCATCTGACACCCAGAGCCTGGGCCAATGACTTCGTTTTCCCCATGGAAACTGGCCTCCATTTCTGGCCTCTCACCCTGACCAAGAGGGTGGTGCCCAGCAAGAAATTTGCAAGCTTTGCTGGATTGCTCCAAATCTAAAGCTACCACTTGTTGTTGTTCTATTTCTCTAGAGTCCCATCATGCTGTTCTCAGATTGCTAAAGTCCATACCTCCTCGGTGTGTTCTTATGGCTGCAGATCTTCACAGCACAGACGCTTTCTTCTGCATGCTGTTCTTTCCCAGTTCAGGGCTCCTTCAAGGCTCTCCCTGAATGGCTACGCCGCCCCCTTTTATCCCAGTTCTCTTCAATGCTCACAGCTGCAGCCCATCAAGGACAACCAGGACCTGTGGGACAGATATTCAAATAGAATCCATTTCCTCTACTCTAGCCAGTAAGTACTACCCTACAAGTCCTCAGAACCCCAAAGGCCACCTTTCATCTGACACCCAGACCCTGGGGAAAGGACTTCTTTTTCCCATGGCAAATGGCCTCCCTTGGCAGCCACTCACCCTGGCAGAAAGTGGGAGCCTAGCTAGAATGATGCAATCGTTGCTGGATTTTTCCAAAAGAAAAGCTGGCAGCAACTAGGGCCCTGGAAGTACTTAGAGCCTCAAACGCCACCTTGAACATATTCCTGAGACCCTGGGGAAAGGACTTCGTTTTTCCCATGGAAAATGGCCTTCATTTGTGGCCACTCTGCCTGGCAGGCAGGGCAGTGCCAAGCCAGGAATCTACAAACTCTGCTGGATCCTTCCAGAACGAAAGCTGCCAGCAACTAGGACCCTGCAAGTCCTTAGAGCCCCAGATGCCACCAGTCATCTGACACCCAGAGCCTGGGCCAATGACTTCGTTTTCCCCATGGAAAATGGCCTCCATTTCTGGCCACTCGCCCTGACCAAGAGGGTGGTGCCCAGCAAGAAATTTGCAAGCTTTGCTGGATTGCTCCAAATCTAAAGCTACCACTTGTTGTTCTTCTATTTCTCTAGAGTCCCATCATGCTGTTCTCAGATTGCTAAAGTCCATACCTCCTCGGTGTGTTCTTATGGCTGCAGATCTTCACAGCACAGACGCTTTCTTCTGCATGCTGTTCTTTCCCAGTTCAGGGCTCCTTCAAGGCTCTCCCTGAATGGCTACGCCGCCCCCTTTTATCCCAGTTCTCTTCAATGCTCACAGCTGCAGCCCATCAAGGACAACCAGGACCTGTGGGACAGATATTCAAATAGAATCCATTTCCTCTACTCTAGCCAGTAAGTACTACCCTACAAGTCCTCAGAACCCCAAAGGCCACCTTTCATCTGACACCCAGACCCTGGGGAAAGGACTTCTTTTTCCCATGGCAAATGGCCTCCCTTGGCAGCCACTCACCCTGGCAGAAAGTGGGAGCCTAGCTAGAATGATGCAATCGTTGCTGGATTTTTCCAAAAGAAAAGCTGGCAGCAACTAGGGCCCTGGAAGTACTTAGAGCCTCAAACGCCACCTTGAACATATTCCTGAGACCCTGGGGAAAGGACTTCGTTTTTCCCATGGAAAATGGCCTTCATTTGTGGCCACTTGGCCTGGCAGGCAGGGCAGTGCCAAGCCAGGAATCTACAAACTCTGCTGGATCCTTCCAGAACGAAAGCTGCCAGCAACTAGGACCCTGCAAGTCCTTAGAGCCCCAGATGCCACCAGTCATCTGACACCCAGAGCCTGGGCCAATGACTTCGTTTTCCCCATGGAAAATGGCCTCCATTTCTGGCCACTCGCCCTGACCAAGAGGGTGGTGCCCAGCAAGAAATTTGCAAGCTTTGCTGGATTGCTCCAAATCTAAAGCTACCACTTGTTGTTCTTCTATTTCTCTAGAGTCCCATCATGCTGTTCTCAGATTGCTAAAGTCCATACCTCCTCGGTGTGTTCTTATGGCTGCAGATCTTCACAGCACAGACGCTTTCTTCTGCATGCTGTTCTTTCCCAGTTCAGGGCTCCTTCAAGGCTCTCCCTGAATGGCTACGCCGCCCCCTTTTATCCCAGTTCTCTTCAATGCTCACAGCTGCAGCCCATCAAGGACAACCAGGACCTGTGGGGCAAAGCCTCTAGACAGATATTCAAATAGAATCCATTTCCTCTACTCTAGCCAGTAAGTACTACCCTACAAGTCCTCAGAACCCCAAAGGCCACCTTTCATCTGACACCCAGACCCTGGGGAAAGGACTTCTTTTTCCCATGGCAAATGGCCTCCCTTGGCAGCCACTCACCCTGGCAGAAAGTGGGAGCCTAGCTAGAATGATGCAATCGTTGCTGGATTTTTCCAAAAGAAAAGCTGGCAGCAACTAGGGCCCTGGAAGTACTTAGAGCCTCAAACGCCACCTTGAACATATTCCTGAGACCCTGGGGAAAGGACTTCGTTTTTCCCATGGAAAATGGCCTTCATTTGTGGCCACTCTGCCTGGCAGGCAGGGCAGTGCCAAGCCAGGAATCTACAAACTCTGCTGGATCCTTCCAGAACGAAAGCTGCCAGCAACTAGGACCCTGCAAGTCCTTACAGCCCCAGATGCCACCAGTCATCTGACACCCAGAGCCTGGGCCAATGACTTCGTTTTCCCCATGGAAAATGGCCTCCATTTCTGGCCACTCGCCCTGACCAAGAGGGTGGTGCCCAGCAAGAAATTTGCAAGCTTTGCTGGATTGCTCCAAATCTAAAGCTACCACTTGTTGTTGTTCTATTTCTCTAGAGTCCCATCATGCTGTTCTCAGATTGCTAAAGTCCATACCTCCTCGGTGTGTTCTTATGGCTGCAGATCTTCACAGCACAGACGCTTTCTTCTGCATGCTGTTCTTTCCCAGTTCAGGGCTCCTTCAAGGCTCTCCCTGAATGGCTACGCCGCCCCCTTTTATCCCAGTTCTCTTCAATGCTCACAGCTGCAGCCCATCAAGGACAACCAGGACCTGTGGGACAGATATTCAAATAGAATCCATTTCCTCTACTCTAGCCAGTAAGTACTACCCTACAAGTCCTCAGAACCCCAAAGGCCACCTTTCATCTGACACCCAGACCCTGGGGAAAGGACTTCTTTTTCCCATGGCAAATGGCCTCCCTTGGCAGCCACTCACCCTGGCAGAAAGTGGGAGCCTAGCTAGAATGATGCAATCGTTGCTGGATTTTTCCAAAAGAAAAGCTGGCAGCAACTAGGGCCCTGGAAGTACTTAGAGCCTCAAACGCCACCTTGAACATATTCCTGAGACCCTGGGGAAAGGACTTCGTTTTTCCCATGGAAAATGGCCTTCATTTGTGGCCACTCTGCCTGGCAGGCAGGGCAGTGCCAAGCCAGGAATCTACAAACTGTGCTGGATCCTTCCAGAACGAAAGCTGCCAGCAACTAGGACCCTGCAAGTCCTTACAGCCCCAATGCCACCAGTCATCTGACACCCAGAGCCTGGGCCAATGACTTCGTTTTCCCCATGGAAAATGGCCTCCATTTCTGGCCACTCGCCCTGACCAAGAGGGTGGTGCCCAGCAAGAAATTTGCAAGCTTTGCTGGATTGCTCCAAATCGAAACCTGCCACTTGTTGTTCTTCTATTTCTCTAGAGTCCCATCATGCTGTTCTCAGATTGCTAAAGTCCATACCTCCTCGGTGTGTTCTTATGGCTGCAGATCTTCACAGCACAGACGCTTTCTTCTGCATGCTGTTCTTTCCCAGTTCAGGGCTCCTTCAAGGCTCTCCCTGAATGGCTAAGCCGCCCCCTTTTATCCCAGTTCTCTTCAATGCTCACAGCTGCAGCCCATCAAGGACAACCAGGACCTGTGGGGCAAAGCCTCTAGACAGATATTCAAATAGAATCCATTTCCTCTACTCTAGCCAGTAAGTACTACCCTACAAGTCCTCAGAACCCCAAAGGCCACCTTTCATCTGACACCCAGACCCTGGGGAAAGGACTTCTTTTTCCCATGGCAAATGGCCTCCCTTGGCAGCCACTCACCCTGGCAGAAAGTGGGAGCCTAGCTAGAATGATGCAATCGTTGCTGGATTTTTCCAAAAGAAAAGCTGGCAGCAACTAGGGCCCTGGAAGTACTTAGAGCCTCAAACGCCACCTTGAACATATTCCTGAGACCCTGGGGAAAGGACTTCGTTTTTCCCATGGAAAATGGCCTTCATTTCTGGCCACTTGGCCTGGCAGGCAGGGCAGTGCCAAGCCAGGAATCTACAAACTCTGCTGGATCCTTCCAGAACGAAAGCTGCCAGCAACTAGGACCCTGCAAGTCCTTAGAGCCCCAGATGCCACCAGTCATCTGACACCCAGAGCCTGGGCCAATGACTTCGTTTTCCCCATGGAAAATGGCCTCCATTTCTGGCCACTCGCCCTGACCAAGAGGGTGGTGCCCAGCAAGAAATTTGCAAGCTTTGCTGGATTGCTCCAAATCGAAAGCTACCACTTGTTGTTGTTCTATTTCTCTAGAGTCCCATCATGCTGTTCTCAGATTGCTAAAGTCCATACCTCCTCGGTGTGTTCTTATGGCTGCAGATCTTCACAGCACAGACGCTTTCTTCTGCATGCTGTTCTTTCCCAGTTCAGGGCTCCTTCAAGGCTCTCCCTGAATGGCTACGCCGCCCCCTTTTATCCCAGTTCTCTTCAATGCTCACAGCTGCAGCCCATCAAGGACAACCAGGACCTGTGGGGCAAAGCCTCTAGACAGATATTCAAATAGAATCCATTTCCTCTACTCTAGCCAGTAAGTACTACCCTACAAGTCCTCAGAACCCCAAAGGCCACCTTTCATCTGACACCCAGACCCTGGGGAAAGGACTTCTTTTTCCCATGGCAAATGGCCTCCCTTGGCAGCCACTCACCCTGGCAGAAAGTGGGAGCCTAGCTAGAATGATGCAATCGTTGCTGGATTTTTCCAAAAGAAAAGCTGGCAGCAACTAGGGCCCTGGAAGTACTTAGAGCCTCAAACGCCACCTTGAACATATTCCTGAGACCCTGGGGAAAGGACTTCGTTTTTCCCATGGAAAATGGCCTTCATTTGTGGCCACTCTGCCTGGCAGGCAGGGCAGTGCCAAGCCAGGAATCTACAAACTCTGCTGGATCCTTCCAGAACGAAAGCTGCCAGCAACTAGGACCCTGCAAGTCCTTAGAGCCCCAGATGCCACCTGTCATCTGACACCCAGAGCCTGGGCCAATGACTTCGTTTTCCCCATGGAAAATGGCCTCCATTTCTGGCCACTCGCCCTGACCAAGAGGGTGGTGCCCAGCAAGAAATTTGCAAGCTTTGCTGGATTGCTCCAAATCTAAAGCTACCACTTGTTGTTGTTCTATTTCTCTAGAGTCCCATCATGCTGTTCTCAGATTGCTAAAGTCCATACCTCCTCGGTGTGTTCTTATGGCTGCAGATCTTCACAGCACAGACGCTTTCTTCTGCATGCTGTTCTTTCCCAGTTCAGGGCTCCTTCAAGGCTCTCCCTGAATGGCTACGCCGCCCCCTTTTATCCCAGTTCTCTTCAATGCTCACAGCTGCAGCCCATCAAGGACAACCAGGACCTGTGGGACAGATATTCAAATAGAATCCATTTCCTCTACTCTAGCCAGTAAGTACTACCCTACAAGTCCTCAGAACCCCAAAGGCCACCTTTCATCTGACACCCAGACCCTGGGGAAAGGACTTCTTTTTCCCATGGCAAATGGCCTCCCTTGGCAGCCACTCACCCTGGCAGAAAGTGGGAGCCTAGCTAGAATGATGCAATCGTTGCTGGATTTTTCCAAAAGAAAAGCTGGCAGCAACTAGGGCCCTGGAAGTACTTAGAGCCTCAAACGCCACCTTGAACATATTACTGAGACCCTGGGGAAAGGACTTCGTTTTTCCCATGGAAAATGGCCTTCATTTGTGGCCACTCTGCCTGGCAGGCAGGGCAGTGCCAAGCCAGGAATCTACAAACTCTGCTGGATCCTTCCAGAACGAAAGCTGCCAGCAACTAGGACCCTGCAAGTCCTTAGAGCCCCAGATGCCACCAGTCATCTGACACCCAGAGCCTGGGCCAATGACTTCGTTTTCCCCATGGAAAATGGCCTCCATTTCTGGCCACTCGCCCTGACCAAGAGGGTGGTGCCCAGCAAGAAATTTGCAAGCTTTGCTGGATTGCTCCAAATCTAAAGCTACCACTTGTTGTTGTTCTATTTCTCTAGAGTCCCATCATGCTGTTCTCAGATTGCTAAAGTCCATACCTCCTCGGTGTGTTCTTATGGCTGCAGATCTTCACAGCACAGACGCTTTCTTCTGCATGCTGTTCTTTCCCAGTTCAGGGCTCCTTCAAGGCTCTCCCTGAATGGCTACGCCGCCCCCTTTTATCCCAGTTCTCTTCAATGCTCACAGCTGCAGCCCATCAAGGACAACCAGGACCTGTGGGACAGATATTCAAATAGAATCCATTTCCTCTACTCTAGCCAGTAAGTACTACCCTACAAGTCCTCAGAACCCCAAAGGCCACCTTTCATCTGACACCCAGACCCTGGGGAAAGGACTTCTTTTTCCCATGGCAAATGGCCTCCCTTGGCAGCCACTCACCCTGGCAGAAAGTGGGAGCCTAGCTAGAATGATGCAATCGTTGCTGGATTTTTCCAAAAGAAAAGCTGGCAGCAACTAGGGCCCTGGAAGTACTTAGAGCCTCAAACGCCACCTTGAACATATTCCTGAGACCCTGGGGAAAGGACTTCGTTTTTCCCATGGAAAATGGCCTTCATTTGTGGCCACTCTGCCTGGCAGGCAGGGCAGTGCCAAGCCAGGAATCTACAAACTGTGCTGGATCCTTCCAGAACGAAAGCTGCCAGCAACTAGGACCCTGCAAGTCCTTACAGCCCCAGATGCCACCAGTCATCTGACACCCAGAGCCTGGGCCAATGACTTCGTTTTCCCCATGGAAAATGGCCTCCATTTCTGGCCACTCGCCCTGACCAAGAGGGTGGTGCCCAGCAAGAAATTTGCAAGCTTTGCTGGATTGCTCCAAATCGAAACCTGCCACTTGTTGTTCTTCTATTTCTCTAGAGTCCCATCATGCTGTTCTCAGATTGCTAAAGTCCATACCTCCTCGGTGTGTTCTTATGGCTGCAGATCTTCACAGCACAGACGCTTTCTTCTGCATGCTGTTCTTTCCCAGTTCAGGGCTCCTTCAAGGCTCTCCCTGAATGGCTAAGCCGCCCCCTTTTATCCCAGTTCTCTTCAATGCTCACAGCTGCAGCCCATCAAGGACAACCAGGACCTGTGGGGCAAAGCCTCTAGACAGATATTCAAATAGAATCCATTTCCTCTACTCTAGCCAGTAAGTACTACCCTACAAGTCCTCAGAACCCCAAAGGCCACCTTTCATCTGACACCCAGACCCTGGGGAAAGGACTTCTTTTTCCCATGGCAAATGGCCTCCCTTGGCAGCCACTCACCCTGGCAGAAAGTGGGAGCCTAGCTAGAATGATGCAATCGTTGCTGGATTTTTCCAAAAGAAAAGCTGGCAGCAACTAGGGCCCTGGAAGTACTTAGAGCCTCAAACGCCACCTTGAACATATTCCTGAGACCCTGGGGAAAGGACTTCGTTTTTCCCATGGAAAATGGCCTTCATTTGTGGCCACTCTGCCTGGCAGGCAGGGCAGTGCCAAGCCAGGAATCTACAAACTCTGCTGGATCCTTCCAGAACGAAAGCTGCCAGCAACTAGGACCCTGCAAGTCCTTAGAGCCCCAGATGCCACCAGTCATCTGACACCCAGAGCCTGGGCCAATGACTTCGTTTTCCCCATGGAAAATGGCCTCCATTTCTGGCCACTCGCCCTGACCAAGAGGGTGGTGCCCAGCAAGAAATTTGCAAGCTTTGCTGGATTGCTCCAAATCGAAAGCTACCACTTGTTGTTGTTCTATTTCTCTAGAGTCCCATCATGCTGTTCTCAGATTGCTAAAGTCCATACCTCCTCGGTGTGTTCTTATGGCTGCAGATCTTCACAGCACAGACGCTTTCTTCTGCATGCTGTTCTTTCCCAGTTCAGGGCTCCTTCAAGGCTCTCCCTGAATGGCTACGCCGCCCCCTTTTATCCCAGTTCTCTTCAATGCTCACAGCTGCAGCCCATCAAGGACAACCAGGACCTGTGGGGCAAAGCCTCTAGACAGATATTCAAATAGAATCCATTTCCTCTACTCTAGCCAGTAAGTACTACCCTACAAGTCCTCAGAACCCCAAAGGCCACCTTTCATCTGACACCCAGACCCTGGGGAAAGGACTTCTTTTTCCCATGGCAAATGGCCTCCCTTGGCAGCCACTCACCCTGGCAGAAAGTGGGAGCCTAGCTAGAATGATGCAATCGTTGCTGGATTTTTCCAAAAGAAAAGCTGGCAGCAACTAGGGCCCTGGAAGTACTTAGAGCCTCAAACGCCACCTTGAACATATTCCTGAGACCCTGGGGAAAGGACTTCGTTTTTCCCATGGGAAATGGCCTTCATTTGTGGCCACTTGGCCTGGCAGGCAGGGCAGTGCCAAGCCAGGAATCTACAAACTCTGCTGGATCCTTCCAGAACGAAAGCTGCCAGCAACTAGGACCCTGCAAGTCCTTAGAGCCCCAGATGCCACCAGTCATCTGACACCCAGAGCCTGGGCCAATGACTTCGTTTTCCCCATGGAAAATGGCCTCCATTTCTGGCCACTCGCCCTGACCAAGAGGGTGGTGCCCAGCAAGAAATTTGCAAGCTTTGCTGGATTGCTCCAAATCTAAAGCTACCACTTGTTGTTCTTCTATTTCTCTAGAGTCCCATCATGCTGTTCTCAGATTGCTAAAGTCCATACCTCCTCGGTGTGTTCTTATGGCTGCAGATCTTCACAGCACAGACGCTTTCTTCTGCATGCTGTTCTTTCCCAGTTCAGGGCTCCTTCAAGGCTCTCCCTGAATGGCTACGCCGCCCCCTTTTATCCCAGTTCTCTTCAATGCTCACAGCTGCAGCCCATCAAGGACAACCAGGACCTGTGGGACAGATATTCAAATAGAATCCATTTCCTCTACTCTAGCCAGTAAGTACTACCCTACAAGTCCTCAGAACCCCAAAGGCCACCTTTCATCTGACACCCAGACCCTGGGGAAAGGACTTCTTTTTCCCATGGCAAATGGCCTCCCTTGGCAGCCACTCACCCTGGCAGAAAGTGGGAGCCTAGCTAGAATGATGCAATCGTTGCTGGATTTTTCCAAAAGAAAAGCTGCCAGCAACTAGGGCCCTGGAAGTACTTAGAGCCTCAAACGCCACCTTGAACATATTACTGAGACCCTGGGGAAAGGACTTCGTTTTTCCCATGGAAAATGGCCTTCATTTGTGGCCACTTGGCCTGGCAGGCAGGGCAGTGCCAAGCCAGGAATCTACAAACTCTGCTGGATCCTTCCAGAACGAAAGCTGCCAGCAACTAGGACCCTGCAAGTCCTTAGAGCCCCAGATGCCACCTGTCATCTGACACCCAGAGCCTGGGCCAATGACTTCGTTTTCCCCATGGAAAATGGCCTCCATTTCTGGCCACTCGCCCTGACCAAGAGGGTGGTGCCCAGCAAGAAATTTGCAAGCTTTGCTGGATTGCTCCAAATCGAAAGCTACCACTTGTTGTTGTTCTATTTCTCTAGAGTCCCATCATGCTGTTCTCAGATTGCTAAAGTCCATACCTCCTCGGTGTGTTCTTATGGCTGCAGATCTTCACAGCACAGACGCTTTCTTCTGCATGCTGTTCTTTCCCAGTTCAGGGCTCCTTCAAGGCTCTCCCTGAATGGCTACGCCGCCCCCTTTTATCCCAGTTCTCTTCAATGCTCACAGCTGCAGCCCATCAAGGACAACCAGGACCTGTGGGGCAAAGCCTCTAGACAGATATTCAAATAGAATCCATTTCCTCTACTCTAGCCAGTAAGTACTACCCTACAAGTCCTCAGAACCCCAAAGGCCACCTTTCATCTGACACCCAGACCCTGGGGAAAGGACTTCTTTTTCCCATGGCAAATGGCCTCCCTTGGCAGCCACTCACCCTGGCAGAAAGTGGGAGCCTAGCTAGAATGATGCAATCGTTGCTGGATTTTTCCAAAAGAAAAGCTGGCAGCAACTAGGGCCCTGGAAGTACTTAGAGCCTCAAACGCCACCTTGAACATATTCCTGAGACCCTGGGGAAAGGACTTCGTTTTTCCCATGGAAAATGGCCTTCATTTGTGGCCACTCTGCCTGGCAGGCAGGGCAGTGCCAAGCCAGGAATCTACAAACTCTGCTGGATCCTTCCAGAACGAAAGCTGCCAGCAACTAGGACCCTGCAAGTCCTTAGAGCCCCAGATGCCACCTGTCATCTGACACCCAGAGCCTGGGCCAATGACTTCGTTTTCCCCATGGAAAATGGCCTCCATTTCTGGCCACTCGCCCTGACCAAGAGGGTGGTGCCCAGCAAGAAATTTGCAAGCTTTGCTGGATTGCTCCAAATCTAAAGCTACCACTTGTTGTTGTTCTATTTCTCTAGAGTCCCATCATGCTGTTCTCAGATTGCTAAAGTCCATACCTCCTCGGTGTGTTCTTATGGCTGCAGATCTTCACAGCACAGACGCTTTCTTCTGCATGCTGTTCTTTCCCAGTTCAGGGCTCCTTCAAGGCTCTCCCTGAATGGCTACGCCGCCCCCTTTTATCCCAGTTCTCTTCAATGCTCACAGCTGCAGCCCATCAAGGACAACCAGGACCTGTGGGACAGATATTCAAATAGAATCCATTTCCTCTACTCTAGCCAGTAAGTACTACCCTACAAGTCCTCAGAACCCCAAAGGCCACCTTTCATCTGACACCCAGACCCTGGGGAAAGGACTTCTTTTTCCCATGGCAAATGGCCTCCCTTGGCAGCCACTCACCCTGGCAGAAAGTGGGAGCCTAGCTAGAATGATGCAATCGTTGCTGGATTTTTCCAAAAGAAAAGCTGGCAGCAACTAGGGCCCTGGAAGTACTTAGAGCCTCAAACGCCACCTTGAACATATTACTGAGACCCTGGGGAAAGGACTTCGTTTTTCCCATGGAAAATGGCCTTCATTTGTGGCCACTCTGCCTGGCAGGCAGGGCAGTGCCAAGCCAGGAATCTACAAACTCTGCTGGATCCTTCCAGAACGAAAGCTGCCAGCAACTAGGACCCTGCAAGTCCTTAGAGCCCCAGATGCCACCAGTCATCTGACACCCAGAGCCTGGGCCAATGACTTCGTTTTCCCCATGGAAAATGGCCTCCATTTCTGGCCACTCGCCCTGACCAAGAGGGTGGTGCCCAGCAAGAAATTTGCAAGCTTTGCTGGATTGCTCCAAATCTAAAGCTACCACTTGTTGTTGTTCTATTTCTCTAGAGTCCCATCATGCTGTTCTCAGATTGCTAAAGTCCATACCTCCTCGGTGTGTTCTTATGGCTGCAGATCTTCACAGCACAGACGCTTTCTTCTGCATGCTGTTCTTTCCCAGTTCAGGGCTCCTTCAAGGCTCTCCCTGAATGGCTACGCCGCCCCCTTTTATCCCAGTTCTCTTCAATGCTCACAGCTGCAGCCCATCAAGGACAACCAGGACCTGTGGGACAGATATTCAAATAGAATCCATTTCCTCTACTCTAGCCAGTAAGTACTACCCTACAAGTCCTCAGAACCCCAAAGGCCACCTTTCATCTGACACCCAGACCCTGGGGAAAGGACTTCTTTTTCCCATGGCAAATGGCCTCCCTTGGCAGCCACTCACCCTGGCAGAAAGTGGGAGCCTAGCTAGAATGATGCAATCGTTGCTGGATTTTTCCAAAAGAAAAGCTGGCAGCAACTAGGGCCCTGGAAGTACTTAGAGCCTCAAACGCCACCTTGAACATATTACTGAGACCCTGGGGAAAGGACTTCGTTTTTCCCATGGAAAATGGCCTTCATTTGTGGCCACTCTGCCTGGCAGGCAGGGCAGTGCCAAGCCAGGAATCTACAAACTGTGCTGGATCCTTCCAGAACGAAAGCTGCCAGCAACTAGGACCCTGCAAGTCCTTACAGCCCCAGATGCCACCAGTCATCTGACACCCAGAGCCTGGGCCAATGACTTCGTTTTCCCCATGGAAAATGGCCTCCATTTCTGGCCACTCGCCCTGACCAAGAGGGTGGTGCCCAGCAAGAAATTTGCAAGCTTTGCTGGATTGCTCCAAATCGAAACCTGCCACTTGTTGTTCTTCTATTTCTCTAGAGTCCCATCATGCTGTTCTCAGATTGCTAAAGTCCATACCTCCTCGGTGTGTTCTTATGGCTGCAGATCTTCACAGCACAGACGCTTTCTTCTGCATGCTGTTCTTTCCCAGTTCAGGGCTCCTTCAAGGCTCTCCCTGAATGGCTAAGCCGCCCCCTTTTATCCCAGTTCTCTTCAATGCTCACAGCTGCAGCCCATCAAGGACAACCAGGACCTGTGGGGCAAAGCCTCTAGACAGATATTCAAATAGAATCCATTTCCTCTACTCTAGCCAGTAAGTACTACCCTACAAGTCCTCAGAACCCCAAAGGCCACCTTTCATCTGACACCCAGACCCTGGGGAAAGGACTTCTTTTTCCCATGGCAAATGGCCTCCCTTGGCAGCCACTCACCCTGGCAGAAAGTGGGAGCCTAGCTAGAATGATGCAATCGTTGCTGGATTTTTCCAAAAGAAAAGCTGGCAGCAACTAGGGCCCTGGAAGTACTTAGAGCCTCAAACGCCACCTTGAACATATTCCTGAGACCCTGGGGAAAGGACTTCGTTTTTCCCATGGAAAATGGCCTTCATTTGTGGCCACTCTGCCTGGCAGGCAGGGCAGTGCCAAGCCAGGAATCTACAAACTCTGCTGGATCCTTCCAGAACGAAAGCTGCCAGCAACTAGGACCCTGCAAGTCCTTAGAGCCCCAGATGCCACCAGTCATCTGACACCCAGAGCCTGGGCCAATGACTTCGTTTTCCCCATGGAAAATGGCCTCCATTTCTGGCCACTCGCCCTGACCAAGAGGGTGGTGCCCAGCAAGAAATTTGCAAGCTTTGCTGGATTGCTCCAAATCGAAAGCTACCACTTGTTGTTGTTCTATTTCTCTAGAGTCCCATCATGCTGTTCTCAGATTGCTAAAGTCCATACCTCCTCGGTGTGTTCTTATGGCTGCAGATCTTCACAGCACAGACGCTTTCTTCTGCATGCTGTTCTTTCCCAGTTCAGGGCTCCTTCAAGGCTCTCCCTGAATGGCTACGCCGCCCCCTTTTATCCCAGTTCTCTTCAATGCTCACAGCTGCAGCCCATCAAGGACAACCAGGACCTGTGGGGCAAAGCCTCTAGACAGATATTCAAATAGAATCCATTTCCTCTACTCTAGCCAGTAAGTACTACCCTACAAGTCCTCAGAACCCCAAAGGCCACCTTTCATCTGACACCCAGACCCTGGGGAAAGGACTTCTTTTTCCCATGGCAAATGGCCTCCCTTGGCAGCCACTCACCCTGGCAGAAAGTGGGAGCCTAGCTAGAATGATGCAATCGTTGCTGGATTTTTCCAAAAGAAAAGCTGGCAGCAACTAGGGCCCTGGAAGTACTTAGAGCCTCAAACGCCACCTTGAACATATTACTGAGACCCTGGGGAAAGGACTTCGTTTTTCCCATGGAAAATGGCCTTCATTTGTGGCCACTTGGCCTGGCAGGCAGGGCAGTGCCAAGCCAGGAATCTACAAACTCTGCTGGATCCTTCCAGAACGAAAGCTGCCAGCAACTAGGACCCTGCAAGTCCTTAGAGCCCCAGATGCCACCAGTCATCTGACACCCAGAGCCTGGGCCAATGACTTCGTTTTCCCCATGGAAAATGGCCTCCATTTCTGGCCACTCGCCCTGACCAAGAGGGTGGTGCCCAGCAAGAAATTTGCAAGCTTTGCTGGATTGCTCCAAATCGAAAGCTACCACTTGTTGTTCTTCTATTTCTCTAGAGTCCCATCATGCTGTTCTCAGATTGCTAAAGTCCATACCTCCTCGGTGTGTTCTTATGGCTGCAGATCTTCACAGCACAGACGCTTTCTTCTGCATGCTGTTCTTTCCCAGTTCAGGGCTCCTTCAAGGCTCTCCCTGAATGGCTACGCCGCCCCCTTTTATCCCAGTTCTCTTCAATGCTCACAGCTGCAGCCCATCAAGGACAACCAGGACCTGTGGGACAGATATTCAAATAGAATCCATTTCCTCTACTCTAGCCAGTAAGTACTACCCTACAAGTCCTCAGAACCCCAAAGGCCACCTTTCATCTGACACCCAGACCCTGGGGAAAGGACTTCTTTTTCCCATGGCAAATGGCCTCCCTTGGCAGCCACTCACCCTGGCAGAAAGTGGGAGCCTAGCTAGAATGATGCAATCGTTGCTGGATTTTTCCAAAAGAAAAGCTGCCAGCAACTAGGGCCCTGGAAGTACTTAGAGCCTCAAACGCCACCTTGAACATATTACTGAGACCCTGGGGAAAGGACTTCGTTTTTCCCATGGAAAATGGCCTTCATTTGTGGCCACTTGGCCTGGCAGGCAGGGCAGTGCCAAGCCAGGAATCTACAAACTCTGCTGGATCCTTCCAGAACGAAAGCTGCCAGCAACTAGGACCCTGCAAGTCCTTAGAGCCCCAGATGCCACCTGTCATCTGACACCCAGAGCCTGGGCCAATGACTTCGTTTTCCCCATGGAAAATGGCCTCCATTTCTGGCCACTCGCCCTGACCAAGAGGGTGGTGCCCAGCAAGAAATTTGCAAGCTTTGCTGGATTGCTCCAAATCTAAAGCTACCACTTGTTGTTGTTCTATTTCTCTAGAGTCCCATCATGCTGTTCTCAGATTGCTAAAGTCCATACCTCCTCGGTGTGTTCTTATGGCTGCAGATCTTCACAGCACAGACGCTTTCTTCTGCATGCTGTTCTTTCCCAGTTCAGGGCTCCTTCAAGGCTCTCCCTGAATGGCTACGCCGCCCCCTTTTATCCCAGTTCTCTTCAATGCTCACAGCTGCAGCCCATCAAGGACAACCAGGACCTGTGGGACAGATATTCAAATAGAATCCATTTCCTCTACTCTAGCCAGTAAGTACTACCCTACAAGTCCTCAGAACCCCAAAGGCCACCTTTCATCTGACACCCAGACCCTGGGGAAAGGACTTCTTTTTCCCATGGCAAATGGCCTCCCTTGGCAGCCACTCACCCTGGCAGAAAGTGGGAGCCTAGCTAGAATGATGCAATCGTTGCTGGATTTTTCCAAAAGAAAAGCTGCCAGCAACTAGGGCCCTGGAAGTACTTAGAGCCTCAAACGCCACCTTGAACATATTCCTGAGACCCTGGGGAAAGGACTTCGTTTTTCCCATGGGAAATGGCCTTCATTTGTGGCCACTTGGCCTGGCAGGCAGGGCAGTGCCAAGCCAGGAATCTACAAACTGTGCTGGATCCTTCCAGAACGAAAGCTGCCAGCAACTAGGACCCTGCAAGTCCTTAGAGCCCCAGACGCCACCTGTCATCTGACACCCAGAGCCTGGGCCAATGACTTCGTTTTCCCCATGGAAAATGGCCTCCATTTCTGGCCACTCGCCCTGACCAAGAGGGTGGTGCCCAGCAAGAAATTTGCAAGCTTTGCTGGATTGCTCCAAATCGAAACCTGCCACTTGTTGTTCTTCTATTTCTCTAGAGTCCCATCATGCTGTTCTCAGATTGCTAAAGTCCATACCTCCTCGGTGTGTTCTTATGGCTGCAGATCTTCACAGCACAGACGCTTTCTTCTGCATGCTGTTCTTTCCCAGTTCAGGGCTCCTTCAAGGCTCTCCCTGAATGGCTACGCCGCCCCCTTTTATCCCAGTTCTCTTCAATGCTCACAGCTGCAGCCCATCAAGGACAACCAGGACCTGTGGGGCAAAGCCTCTAGACAGATATTCAAATAGAATCCATTTCCTCTACTCTAGCCAGTAAGTACTACCCTACAAGTCCTCAGAACCCCAAAGGCCACCTTTCATCTGACACCCAGACCCTGGGGAAAGGACTTCTTTTTCCCATGGCAAATGGCCTCCCTTGGCAGCCACTCACCCTGGCAGAAAGTGGGAGCCTAGCTAGAATGATGCAATCGTTGCTGGATTTTTCCAAAAGAAAAGCTGCCAGCAACTAGGGCCCTGGAAGTACTTAGAGCCTCAAACGCCACCTTGAACATATTCCTGAGACCCTGGGGAAAGGACTTCGTTTTTCCCATGGAAAATGGCCTTCATTTGTGGCCACTTGGCCTGGCAGGCAGGGCAGTGCCAAGCCAGGAATCTACAAACTCTGCTGGATCCTTCCAGAACGAAAGCTGCCAGCAACTAGGACCCTGCAAGTCCTTAGAGCCCCAGATGCCACCTGTCATCTGACACCCAGAGCCTGGGCCAATGACTTCGTTTTCCCCATGGAAAATGGCCTCCATTTCTGGCCACTCGCCCTGACCAAGAGGGTGGTGCCCAGCAAGAAATTTGCAAGCTTTGCTGGATTGCTCCAAATCTAAAGCTACCACTTGTTGTTGTTCTATTTCTCTAGAGTCCCATCATGCTGTTCTCAGATTGCTAAAGTCCATACCTCCTCGGTGTGTTCTTATGGCTGCAGATCTTCACAGCACAGACGCTTTCTTCTGCATGCTGTTCTTTCCCAGTTCAGGGCTCCTTCAAGGCTCTCCCTGAATGGCTACGCCGCCCCCTTTTATCCCAGTTCTCTTCAATGCTCACAGCTGCAGCCCATCAAGGACAACCAGGACCTGTGGGACAGATATTCAAATAGAATCCATTTCCTCTACTCTAGCCAGTAAGTACTACCCTACAAGTCCTCAGAACCCCAAAGGCCACCTTTCATCTGACACCCAGACCCTGGGGAAAGGACTTCTTTTTCCCATGGCAAATGGCCTCCCTTGGCAGCCACTCACCCTGGCAGAAAGTGGGAGCCTAGCTAGAATGATGCAATCGTTGCTGGATTTTTCCAAAAGAAAAGCTGCCAGCAACTAGGGCCCTGGAAGTACTTAGAGCCTCAAACGCCACCTTGAACATATTCCTGAGACCCTGGGAAAGGACTTCGTTTTTCCCATGGAAAATGGCCTTCATTTGTGGCCACTTGGCCTGGCAGGCAGGGCAGTGCCAAGCCAGGAATCTACAAACTCTGCTGGATCCTTCCAGAACGAAAGCTGCCAGCAACTAGGACCCTGCAAGTCCTTAGAGCCCCAGACGCCACCTGTCATCTGACACCCAGAGCCTGGGCCAATGACTTCGTTTTCCCCATGGAAAATGGCCTCCATTTCTGGCCACTCGCCCTGACCAAGAGGGTGGTGCCCAGCAAGAAATTTGCAAGCTTTGCTGGATTGCTCCAAATCGAAAGCTGCCACTTGTTGTTGTTTCTATTTCTCTAGAGTCCCATAATGCTGTTCTCAGATTGCTAAAGTCCATACCTCCTCGGTGTGTTCTTATGGCTGCAGATCTTCACAGCACAGACGCTTTCTTCTGCATGCTGTTCTTTCCCAGTTCAGGGCTCCTTCAAGGCTCTCCCTGAATGGCTAAGCCGCCCCCTTTTATCCCAGTTCTCTTCAATGCTCACAGCTGCAGCCCATCAAGGACAACCAGGACCTGTGGGGCAAAGCCTCTAGACAGATATTCAAATAGAATCCATTTCCTCTACTCTAGCCAGTAAGTACTACCCTACAAGTCCTCAGAACCCCAAAGGCCACCTTTCATCTGACACCCAGACCCTGGGGAAAGGACTTCTTTTTCCCATGGCAAATGGCCTCCCTTGGCAGCCACTCACCCTGGCAGAAAGTGGGAGCCTAGCTAGAATGATGCAATCGTTGCTGGATTTTTCCAAAAGAAAAGCTGCCAGCAACTAGGGCCCTGGAAGTACTTAGAGCCTCAAACGCCACCTTGAACATATTACTGAGACCCTGGGGAAAGGACTTCGTTTTTCCCATGGAAAATGGCCTTCATTTCTGGCCACTTGGCCTGGCAGCAGGGCAGTGCCAAGCCAGGAATCTACAAACTCTGCTGGATCCTTCCAGAACGAAAGCTGCCAGCAACTAGGACCCTGCAAGTCCTTAGAGCCCCAGATGCCACCAGTCATCTGACACCCAGAGCCTGGGCCAATGACTTCGTTTTCCCCATGGAAAATGGCCTCCATTTCTGGCCACTCGCCCTGACCAGAGGGTGGTGCCCAGCAAGAAATTTGCAAGCTTTGCTGGATTGCTCCAAATCGAAAGCTGCCACTTGTTGTTGTTCTATTTCTCTAGAGTCCCATCATGCTGTTCTCAGATTGCTAAAGTCCATACCTCTCGGTGTGTTCTTATGGCTGCAGATCTTCACAGCACAGAACGCTTTTCTTCTGCATGCTGTTCTTTCCAGTTCAGGGCTCCTTCAAGGCTCTCCCTGAATGGCTACGCCGCCCCTTTTATCCCAGTTCTCTTCAATGCTCACAGCTGCAGCCCATCAAGGACAACCAGGACCTGTGGGCAAAGCCTCTAGACAGATATTCAAATAGAATCCATTTCCTCTACTCTAGCCAGTAAGTACTACCCTACAAGTCCTCAGAACCCCAAAGGCCACCTTTCATCTGACACCCAGACCCTGGGAAAGGACTTCTTTTTCCCATGGCAAATGGCCTCCCTTGGCAGCCACTCACCCTGGCAGAAAGTGGGAGCCTAGCTAGAATGATGCAATCGTTGCTGGATTTTTCCAAAAGAAAAGCTGCCAGCAACTAGGGGCCCTGGAAGTACTTAGAGCCTCAAACGCCACCTTGAACATATTCCTGAGACCCTGGGGAAAGGACTTCGTTTTTCCCATGGAAAATGGCCTTCATTTGTGGCCACTCTGCCTGGCAGGCAGGGCAGTGCCAAGCCAGGAATCTACAAACTCTGCTGGATCCTTCCAGAACGAAAGCTGCCAGCAACTAGGACCCTGCAAGTCCTTAGAGCCCCAGATGCACCAGTCATCTGACACCCAGAGCCTGGGCCAATGACTTCGTTTTCCCCATGGAAAATGGCCTCCATTTCTGGCCACTCGCCCTGACCAAGAGGGTGGTGCCCAGCAAGAAATTTGCAAGCTTTGCTGGATTGCTCCAAATCTAAAGCTGCCACTTGTTGTTGTTCTATTTCTCTAGAGTCCCATCATGCTGTTCTCAGATTGCTAAAGTCCATACCTCCTCGGTGTGTTCTTATGGCTGCAGATCTTCACAGCACAGACGCTTTCTTCTGCATGCTGTTCTTTCCCAGTTCAGGGCTCCTTCAAGGCTCTCCCTGAATGGCTACGCGCCCCCTTTTATCCCAGTTCTCTTCAATGCTCACAGCTGCAGCCCATCAAGGACAACCAGGACCTGTGGGACCGATATTCAAATAGAATCCATTTCCTCTACTCTAGCCAGTAAGTACTACCCTACAAGTCCTCAGAAACCCAAAGGCCACCTTTCCATCTGACACCCAGACCCTGGGGAAAGGACTTCTTTTTCCCATGGCAAATGGCCTCCCTTGGCAGCCACTCACCCTGGCAGAAAGTGGGAGCCTAGCTAGAATGATGCAATCGTTGCTGGATTTTTCCAAAAGAAAAGCTGCCAGCAACTAGGGCCCTGGAAGTACTTAGAGCCTCAAACGCCACCTTGAACATATTCCTGAGACCCTGGGGAAAGGACTTCGTTTTTCCCATGGGAAATGGCCTTCATTTGTGGCCACTTGGCCTGGCAGGCAGGGCAGTGCCAAGCCAGGAATCTACAAACTCTGCTGGATCCTTCCAGAACGAAAGCTGCCAGCAACTAGGACCCTGCAAGTCCTTAGAGCCCCAGACGCCACCTGTCATCTGACACCCAGAGCCTGGGCCAATGACTTCGTTTTCCCCATGGAAAATGGCCTCCATTTCTGGCCACTCGCCCTGACCAAGAGGGTGGTGCCCAGCAAGAAATTTGCAAGCTTTGCTGGATTGCTCCAAATCGAAAGCTGCCACTTGTTGTTGTTCTATTTCTCTAGAGTCCCATCATGCTGTTCTCAGATTGCTAAAGTCCATACCTCCTCGGTGTGTTCTTATGGCTGCAGATCTTCACAGCACAGACGCTTTCTTCTGCATGCTGTTCTTTCCAGTTCAGGGCTCCTTCAAGGCTCTCCCTGAATGGCTACGCCGCCCCCTTTTATCCCAGTTCTCTTCAATGCTCACAGCTGCAGCCCATCAAGGACAACCAGGACCTGTGGGGCAAAGCCTCTAGACAGATATTCAAATAGAATCCATTTCCTCTACTCTAGCCAGTAAGTACTACCCTACAAGTCCTCAGAACCCCAAAGCCACCTTTCATCTGACACCCAGACCCTGGGGAAAGGACTTCTTTTTCCCCATGGCAAATGGCCTCCCTTGGCAGCCACTCACCCTGGCAGAAAGTGGGAGCCTAGCTAGAATGATGCAATCGTTGCTGGATTTTTCCAAAAGAAAAGCTGGCAGCAACTAGGGCCCTGGAAGTACTTAGAGCCTCAAACGCCACCTTGAACATATTCCTGAGACCCTGGGGAAAGGACTTCGTTTTTCCCATGGGAAATGGCCTTCATTTGTGGCCACTTGGCCTGGCAGGCAGGGCAGTGCCAAGCCAGGAATCTACAAACTGTGCTGGATCCTTCCAGAACGAAAGCTGCCAGCAACTAGGACCCTGCAAGTCCTTAGAGCCCCAGATGCCAACCAGTCATCTGACACCCAGAGCCTGGGCAATGACTTCGTTTTCCCCATGGAAAATGGCCTCCATTTCTGGCCACTCGCCCTGACCAAGAGGGTGGTGCCCAGCAAGAAATTTGCAAGCTTTGCTGGATTGCTCCAAATCTAAAGCTACCACTTGTTGTTGTTCTATTTCTCTAGAGTCCCATCATGCTGTTCTCAGATTGCTAAAGTCCATACCTCCTCGGTGTGTTCTTATGGCTGCAGATCTTCACAGCACAGACGCTTTCTTCTGCATGCTGTTCTTTCCCAGTTCAGGGCTCCTTCAAGGCTCTCCCTGAATGGCTACGCCGCCCCCTTTTATCCCAGTTCTCTTCAATGCTCACAGCTGCAGCCCATCAAGGACAACCAGGACCTGTGGGACAGATATTCAAATAGAATCCATTTCCTCTACTCTAGCCAGTAAGTACTACCCTACAAGTCCTCAGAACCCCAAAGGCCACCTTTCATCTGACACCCAGACCCTGGGAAAGGACTTCTTTTTCCATGGCAAATGGCCTCCCTTGGCAGCCACTCACCCTGGCAGAAAGTGGGAGCCTAGCTAGAATGATGCAATCGTTGCTGGATTTTTCCAAAAGAAAAGCTGCCAGCAACTAGGGCCCTGAAGTACTTAGAGCCTCAAACGCCACCTTGAACATATTCCTGAGACCCTGGGGAAAGGACTTCGTTTTTCCCATGGGAAATGCCTTCATTTGTGGCCACTTGGCCTGGCAGGCAGGGCAGTGCCAAGCCAGGAATCTACAAACTATGCTGGATCCTTCCAGAACGAAAGCTGCCAGCAACTAGGACCCTGCAAGTCCTTAGAGCCCCAGACGCCACCTTTCATCTGACACCCAGAGCCTGGGCCAATGACTTCGTTTTCCCATGGAAAATGGCCTCCATTTCTGGCCTCTCACCCTGACCAAGAGGGTGGTGCCCAGCAAGAATTTGCAAGCTTTGCTGGATTGCTCCAAATCTAAAGCTAC